>NC_046662.1:84837464-84844152 GCF_010883055.1 Belonocnema kinseyi | reverse complement strand
TGGTTTTGGGAAAAACTTACTTTAAATTTTGAAACCTGGTTGAAGTCTAAACTTGAACAACGGCAGTATTTTAGTTATACATGAAATAGAAATATAATTTTTTAAATATTACAGAAATTTATACAACGTCGGAACAATGTGTTCATTAAAGCCGAAGAAGTTTTAAAAAAGGAGAATTCACAATCAACAAATTACAGTTGTCGTTGCTTGGTTCGTTAACCTTAATAGGTCTGTGCACAAATGTGGGGAAAATACAAAGACCGAGCGTAAAGGGCGAGACAAATGCAGCATCGAGCGCGAAGCGCGAGAACCAACAGTCGCGCGCCCTAGACGCGCTCAAACTTGCGAGTGAAGCGAGCTGCGCGCCCAGCGCGCGATGGGAATATGCCCGCGAAGCGCGCAGATTTAAAAAAATTTAAATTGTTTAAACAATTAATAGTTCTTGTAAATTTGTAAATCAATATAGAAGAGTCATTGGATAGACATTCTTAGTTGACTTCGAAAACAAATTGATTCGTAGGATAAAGGCCGAAGTTTTAATTTTTAAATTAAAATTGCTTAAATAATATTATTTAAGCAATTTTAATTAAAAAATTTAAAGTTTAGCCTTTTTTTACGAGTCAATTTGTTCACGGTGTCAACTAAGAATGTCTATCCAATGACTTTTTTCTATATTGCTTTGCAACTTTACAAGAACTTTTAATTGTTTAAACAATTTTAATTACAAACTTAAGAGTTTGGCCTTTTTCCTACAAGTCAATTTGTTTACGGAGTCAACTAAGGATGTCTATCCGATGACTCGTTTATTTAAACAATTTTAATTAAAAAATTAAGATTTTAAACTTTATCCTACGAGTTAATTTGTTAGTAAAAATAACTAATTAATTTTAAAAATTAGTTATTCATTCCTAACTGTACTGTGCATGCGTCACATCCACAATCTCGTTGGCTATAAATAGCGCGCTCTTTTGAAATTATTAAACGTGTACATCAATTTTTTGTAATAAATCATCTTCGTAGAATTGATTAAATAAATTTTCAGATAAAAAAATCTTATATAGTGAAGAATAAATAAATAATTTGATTTCAATCTTTATAAACAAATTATTGCTTTTAAGTCAAAGAAAGATGTACCTTCTTTCACAAATGTAAACTTTAAATAATTCATAATATTCTTTGTACTTTATAAATATTGTATACTATTAAAAACGGATTTGCCTATTTAATGTTTTCAAATAAGCGTGCGATTAACATCAATGAGACTGCTAGTGCAACGCAAGTGCAGTGCGGTTCAAGTTAATTTTCCAGCTAAACAAAAATCAGTAAAGAAAGTTGATTTAATTTGGACAAAGGTATTTATTAATTTTTTCCAAATATGTTTTTTTGCAAAATTAACTTGTACAATATAAAAATTTTAAGGCCAGAAACGAAGTCTGTAAAAGTATTCTGAACTTTGAAATTTTTAATTTGGAGAGAAACCCGGAGAAACTGATATGGCTCATTCACATTTAATTTTCCCTCATTTTTTGGACAACCCGCAGCGTCGGTAATGAAGGAACATGGAATCACTTACCATGAAATAATTTTTGCAATGAGTTTCGCGAGTTTCGCCATAGATTTTTGATAAGGTTATGTTACATAATACCATTTAGATTGAATCAGTTACAAGGCCACCGGAAAAAGTGATTTTACTTCAGATAAGCAAAAACTGACGTGGATCTTAGATTCGTTAACCTCAAAATCCCTTTGGTGAGATATAATTTCACTTTCCGATATCATTCTTGTGAAACATTTCGATCAATATTGCCGCGCTGCATCGAGCCAAAATTGGAGGTCACGCCTGTAGGTCATCTTTTAGTCTGCTGCGATCGTTCATAGGGTTCTGTCACGCATTTAGGTGAGATACATTTTTATAATAATATATCTAGTATTTGTTAAAAGAATTTTAACAATCAGCTGACCTTTGTTTATCGCTTATCTTGCTACTAAAATCTTTAGTTTTCCCATGTCATTGTCAAATAATTTTTCGAAAATCGTAACTTAAAATATGATGTCATTACGTGCCGGAAATTCAATTTTGAGACGAGATCTGCGAAATCAACGAAATATCGTTTACAAATCGCAACTAATGTTATTTTCAGGGCATTTGAAAAAAAATAAACTTCGAAGGTTTTTTAAATTTTTGCGAAACTCGATTCACTTATTCAGGAGCATGATCATCTGATTTTTGACCTTGTCAATGTCACGGTTAAGTGACGAAATTGCATGATCTTAAGCGAGGGGAAATAATCGATTAGGGAAAATAGTTTTATTCTATTTTATTTACATAATATTTTTCTGCAAAATTGTATAGAATTCAAGTTAGGATATTTATTATCTTGAATTATTGGTTTCAAAGGTCTGTTTCACAGACGAGAATAAAATTTCCGTTTTTTTCATTTGATTCAATTTCAAATAACTGTCAAAAATAATAATGGTCAGGGAAAATGAAAAATTAGGTAGAGAAAAATGAGGAATTTTGGAAACAGGAGTTTTGCGGCCATCCTGTTATAATATTTTTTGAAATTTATGATTTGGATGAAAATTCAACAATTTGGTTAAAAAGTAATCCTTTTTTGTTGAAAATTCGTCTTTTTGGGGTAGAAAATTCAACTACTTTAGTAAAAAAGTATTTTTAGTGTGAAAATTTATATTTTGGTTATTGAAAATTCAACTAAAATCTGTTTTAGTATAAATTTCATATTTTTCGGATAAAAATGGAACTGTTTGGTTGAAAATTAATCTTCTTCGGTTGACAATTCGTAATTTTTGTTTTAAAATGTATCCCGTCTGGTAGAAATTCCAACTTTTTTTAAAAATTATTAACTATTACATTTCTTATTGAGAATTGATCTTTATAGGTTAAAAAATCAATTATGTGGTTCAAAATTCTACTATTGCGTTGGAAATTCGAATATTGTGTTGAAAATTCAATTATTTTATTGAACATTTAACTGTTTTGTAGAAAGTTATTTTTTTAACCAGAATTAATGTTTTCAACTGAAAATTTAACTATTACGGTTGAAGAATGATAATTTTAGTTGAAACTTAATCTTTCTTGCTTCAAAGTTCAATTAGTGGGTTGAATGTGCAACTAGGTTTGATATTTGTTTTGTTTTATTTGGAAATTCGAGTATTTCCTTGAAAATTCATCTTCGTGGGTAGGAAATTCAATTATATGTTTAAAAAATCAACTATTTTGTTTAAAATTTAATTATTTAGTTGAAAAATTCAAGTATTTTGTTGAAAAGTCGAATTTAAAAATAACTGTTTTTTTGAACATTCATTTATTTGGACTAAAAATTAGGCCTTATGGATTGAAGATTCATTTTTTCGTTGTTAAAAATTCAACTGTCTTCTTAAAAATTAAATTATTTGGTCTAAAATGTAACTCTTGTTGGCTGAAGTTTAATCTTTTTTGTTAGAGAATTTGATGACTTGATTAAAAAATTCTCATTGTAGGTATTTTGTTGAAGTTTCGTCTTATTTAGAAGAAAATTAATCTTTTTTCTTTAAAATTCTCAGTTTTGTTTTAAAATGCAACTCTTTTGGTAGAAATTCCAACTTTTTTGGTTGAAGTATTAACTGTTACATTTTTTGTTGAGAATTACTCTTTATAGTTTCAAAATCAACGAAGTGGTTCAAGATATAACTCTTATGTTTGTAAATTTAATTATTTTGTTGTAGTTTCAACTATTTTGTCGAAAATTATATATATTTTTGGGTTAGTTGAAAGAGCAATTGTTTTTGTTTAAAGTTTAATCTTTTTTTTTTAGAATTTGTTCACTTGTTTAAAGAGATCATCATTGTTGGTTGAGAATTCGCCCTTCTGGATTGTAAACTCATATTTTATGGCAGAAAAGTCATATTTTTTGGTCCAAGTAAATAAATAAGTTTGAAATTTTCAATTGCTTGAATATTAATTTTAATTTCAGACACTCAACTTTGAAATACAGTTCTTTCACCATGCCTATTCAGAGTATTAAGGCTCGTCAAATCTACGATTCTCGTGGTAACCCTACTGTAGAGGTAATTAGTTAATTAATCTGACTCATCTCTGAAAAATATATATTTTTTTATTCCGTGAGCAACATTTTTTAAATTATGTCGGTGTTAGGTTGATTTGGTCACGGAACAAGGATTGTTCAGATCAGCAGTACCTTCTGGAGCTTCCACTGGTGTCCATGAGGCCCTTGAGCTTCGAGATAATGACAAATCCAAGTACCATGGAAAGTCAGTTTTCAAGGCAGTCGATAATATAAATAAGCTCATTACTCCAGAATTGCTAAAGGTATTTCAGAATTTTAAATAAATCTAATAATTACTTTTCTAGAATGATTTTCTGTTCCATTTTTTACTTCCAGATTTGTTTTAAGTGTCGTAAAATCTGACAATTTGAAATTCACTTTAATTTTTACCATTTTTTTTTTGCAACTCAAGGCAAACTTGGACGTCACCCAACAAAAGGAGATTGACGAGTTGCTCTTGAAGATCGATGGCACCCCGAATAAAGCAAAATTGGGAGCCAATGCCATTTTAGGCGTTTCTCTTGCGGTTTGCAAAGCTGGAGCAGCCAAGAAGGGAATTCCCCTCTACAAGTAAGCTTTTTATGTTTAAAATTAATCAAACCAAAAAAATTGAAAATCCATTAGAGGCCCTACTTAAATTGCGTAATAGTTTAAGGATGGAAGGGGGGGGGGTCAAAACATTTTATTATGATTTTTCACGAAATTTAATCATTTTCTTTAAAATACATCCTTTTTGGTTGCAAATTTAACTGTTTTGTTCCAAATGCGTATTTTTGATTTAGAAATTCAACCCATTTCACAGAGCGTTAAACTTTTGTTTAAAATTCATATTTTATTTTTGTTAAATCAATTGAAATCTTTTCTGAAAATTTGTGTTTTGATTTAAAAGTTCATATTTACGTAGAAAGATATTGCATCTTTCTTCGATAAAAATGCAACTATTTTGTTGAAGATTCAACTATTTCCTAGAAAATTTACTTTTTGCTTAAAATTCTTATTTTTGTAAGTAAATTGAAATCTTTTTGGATGAAAATTCAACCATTTGGTTATAAATAGGTCTATTTTGTTAAAAATTTAACTTTTTAGGGTGATAATGCAAATGTCTTTTAAAAAAATCGTCTTTTTGGCTTGCACATTAATTTTTTATTAATTCAACTGTTTGGTTGAAAATTATTATTTTTTTAAATACAGCTAATTAATGGAAAATTAATATTTCGGGTCCAAAAGTCAACTGTTTTCTCAACCATTCAATTTTTTAAACTTGAAAATTCTACTCTTTTCTTACAAATTCGTCTTGCGGTTGGAAGTTCGACTCTTTTGGTTGAAAATTCCAGTTTAAAATGTTCAAAATTAATGTAAATTATAAACATCTCTCATTTAAAAATAATCCAACTTTAAAAGTTTAGCAGTTGAGAAAGGATTATTTTTAATCCAGATTCAGAATCCTTTAAGCTTCCTTTCAACGATGCCGTTTTTGGTTCAATATTGATTGGTTTTAGATGAAAATTCAAGTATCTACTTGAAAATTCAAGGCTTTGTTTAAAATTCGTTCTTTTCGGTTGAATTCCATTATTTTTTATCAATACTTTAAATCTTCTTTGGTTGAAATATCAATAAATAAATGCTTTATGCCGAATTAATCCTTTTTGAATTATTTAATTCCTTGATTAAGAGTTAGTCTTTTGTTCAAATTAATTTTTTCATGTTAAAGATTCATAATTTTAATTGAAAATTCAGCTCCTTAGTTCAAAAATGAGAAATTTTGTTAAAAATCCTTTTTTTTTTTCTTTGACTAAAAATTAATTTTTTCACTGAAAATTTAACTATTACAGTTGAAACATGAACTATTTTTGGGAAATTTGTTTGTTAAAGACTCATTATTTTAGTTGAAAATTCATATTTTTGGTTTCAAGTGCAAATAATCTAGTTGAAGATTCAATATTTTGGTTGAAAAGTTATTACTTTGTTTGAAAATGTAAATATTTTATTAAAAATTCATCACTTTCTTTGAAAATTTAATATATATATTTTTTAATTAGCTTCGTTTTTGTTCCAAGTGAATTTTTTTTTACCAGAAAATGCAACTATTCCAATTAAAAATTACATCCTTTTAGTTGAAAATTCAACTCTGTTTAAACACTAATTTTCAATTTAAAATTGAACTATTCAATCGTTGATTGACAATTTATTTTTTGAATTTAAAATTCATATATTTTCTATCAAATTTGTCTTCTTTGGTAAACATTAATCTTCTTTGTTGGAAAGTCATCTTTTTTTGGTTTAAGATCAACTATTCCAGTTAAAGATTGAATATTTCAGTTTAAAATTCTTCTAATTTGTTTAACATTCAACTACTCCATTTTTTAATTTTGCGCTTTTACTAGATAAAATGTATTTAATACAGGGTGGCCGCTGGACCAGGAATTTTTTTTAGACCGGGAAATGATAGTGATTTTTTGTTGACAGGGAATTTTACAAATTTGTAGAAAAAAAATCTGTCCACGTTCCATTTTCAACAGTTTTTAAATAACACAGGCCGACAAAATTTGACAAAGGTCCGGAACCAGAGACCAGACCTAGTATACCCGAAGGTTTTTGCTGCGCTGAATCCGAATCCGACC
>NC_046662.1:84820794-84837364 GCF_010883055.1 Belonocnema kinseyi | reverse complement strand
GTGATGGAATTTTTCTGAGGTCAGATTCGGATTCAGCGCAGCAAAAGCCTTCGGGTATAGTAGGTCTGGTCTCTGGTTCTGAGAATTGTTGGCCTGTGTAATTAGTGGAATTGTTATGTTTTCCAATTATGCTACTCTTTAGCTTACAATGCGTAATTACAATTTTTTTACTTTAAACATTTTCCATTTAAAAGTTTTATTTCTAAGCTTACATTTTTAATTAAAACAATTTTTAAATGATTTTTTAAAGATTTGAACAAATAAAAAATAAAAGGCTTTGATTTTGAAAATTTTGGATAAAAAACATTTTTATTTAATAACTAAATATCTGTAGTTTAAGTAATAAAAAGTGAATAGAAAACGATTGGACAAAACGATTTTAAACCAGTTCAAAAGTTAAGAATTTTCAGATTTTAACGTTAAAACTTAAACGGTTTCAACTTAAAAACTTTGGTCATTAAACAAATGTGAACTTGTGAATGAAAATTTATAAACTGTTTTCAACTTAAAAATAACTTCACAATAATATATTCTTAATTAAAGGATTTTATTTAATTAAAAATATTGTTTCAGTTCAAAATATTCCATTTTTAACCCATTCAATTTGAAATTTTTAAGCAAAAAAAAGATTAATTATTGAATATTTAGCAATATTTGAATTTTTATTTAAGACAAGTAAATTGAAACCAAATATTTAAAAGTAAAGAATCTTTAACTGAATTGTTTTGAGATAGAAAACCTTTTTCTTAAAATCTTCTAGAATCTTTTTTTGAAAATTTTGTTTAAATATTTGAAAAACTTTTTAAACATTCTCTTAAAATAAGTTTTAAAAATGAAAAGTTATTTTTAATTTTACGTATCTCCTAAAATTACTCAAATTTCGCCTACAAAAAATAAATGTTCAATTATCATTTATATATCTAAATTGTAAAGAAATTTTTTAAAATTTGCAGGATTTTCTGAAAATTGTAGAAAAAATTCAATTCATTTTGACAAATATTTAGAAGTTCTGAAAAAATTTCCAGAATAATTTTAAATTTAAAACCGATTTAAAACCACTTCTAAATTTCTCAAGATTTGGAAATAAATGTTTGACCCTTTCCAAGGACGTTTAAACTATTTAAAAAGAAAATAATTGAATTTCTAATTTAAGAAGTGTTCAGTTAAAATTTTTTCAATTTTTCAATATTTGATGTTTCTAGCTTAAAATTCCTTAATATTATATAATTTTGAAAATTTTAAAGTTCATTGATTGATTTTTTAATTTAGAGCATTGAAAATGATAACGTGGATATATATTATTTTATATTGAAAAATGTTAGTACCTTCAATTTTATACGCTTAAATTATTGAGCATTTAAATACAACATTATTTAATTAAAAACTTTTAAATTTCAGTTTTAAAAGTTCAAAATTTAACAGTTCCACTTTGAGTGCTTTTATTTGCAGCTCAGTTTTTATTACCTCGAGTTGAACATTTTTTAGCTTTAGTGTTCCATTTTTTTTTAAATTTCATTGGCCGTGAAAAATGTTTGCGAACCGGGAAAAACCGGGAAATGACCGAGAATTTATTTCGTCGATTAAAACTGCCACCCCGAAATAATTTGATGTTAATTGTTTTTTTTCCCAATGGTCTCAAATCAATATGGTGTGTTAATAATGCTTTTTATTTCTAAATTGTGAAAAAAATGCTCTTAAGCTTCGCTGGGATCCGAATCCATGTCCTTTCAGGTCTGATTTCAGGTCTGATGCTCTTTTCCACTAAGCTACGGAAAGACGTGATTCCTTATTCTTGTAAGAATAATTTTTCAAACATTCGAATGTTTTAATATTTGTTGATATTATTGTTTTGATTAAATAAAACGTATTGAATAATTTGGTGTTTAGTGTTTAGCAATTTTTTCGCAATTTAGAAATAAAAATAAATATTTTGTAAAATGTCGACTTTGACCAGCAGAAAAAAAATTAATATTCATCATTTTAGTTGAAAATAATTCATCTTTTTAATTGAAAATAAAACTGTTTAGTTCAAAATTGAAATCTTTTCCCAGAAATGCATCTTTTCGTTGGAAAATTAATCGTCTTGTTTGAAATCATTTTAGTTGAAAATTCATCTTTTTGATGGAATGTTAAAACTACTTGGTTAAAAGTTAAATTAAATTCGTTTTAAAAATAAATATATTTTTTTAATTATTTGTTTTAACTGGAAATGTAACTATTCCATTTTTTGTTGAAAACTGGTCTTTTTTAATTCAAAATTCAGCTATTTGTATACATACTCTTAATTAGAAGTATAAGTAGATGCAATAAAAATTGATTTGAATTTTTATTCAAATGAATGGACTTTAAAGACAAATTCAAGAAATGATTGATTATGTTTTTAGTATTATTTAATTATTTAATTAATATATCGTGCTAAAATAAGTGAGAATATCTTGTAATATTAATTACATTCCTATAAACAAAAAAAGAAAAACATTATTTCTAATAAACTCGCGAAGAATTTTGTACCTAGGAAAACTTGGTATTGTCGGGGAAATTTTTCCAGGTTTTCAGTAGACTCCTTAGAACCAAACTAAAACAAATATTTTACTTGATAAAAAATAAAAAATTATTTACAGATACATCGCCGAGTTGGCTGGAAACAGTGATATTATTCTTCCAGTTCCTGCTTTCAACGTGATCAACGGTGGATCTCACGCGGGAAATAAACTGGCCATGCAGGAGTTTATGATTCTTCCAACTGGTGCAGCGAACTTCACCGAAGCCATGAAGATGGGCAGTGAAGTCTACCACCATTTGAAAAATGGAATCAAGAAGAAGTTTGGTCTTGATGCCACCGCTGTTGGCGACGAGGGTGGTTTTGCTCCCAACATCTTGGAAAATAAGGAAGCACTGAACCTCATCACAGACGCTATTAAGGTAACGTGTGAATTTCATTTTTACATTAATTTTCAGGGTGGCGACCTAACTGGAAATGACCGAGAATTAAATTTTAAAACCTGGGAATTTACTTCTGATCATAACAAAATTCAGGTTTTCATTATTTTAGTCATTTTGGTCAACTTAGAAAAGTGACTTTTACTTTATCTACAGTTGCAGGGCATGCGAGTGGAGATAATTATCGTTTTTATTTTAGGACAGAGAGTTTCGGTAAAGAAATATAATTTCTCGTGGGACGAAATTTTTCAAAGGAATTAAAACTGGGATTTAGAAGAAAGGAATTTGAAAAATCCCTGTTACAAGTCTAAATTCGTCACAATTTAAAAGTTCCTTCTTCCGAAGTTTGGAAAAAGAAAGTAATTTAAATAGTTTTTATAGTAGAAGTAGTATTTCGAAGAGTAAATATTTCTGAATTATAACATACATTTATTTTTTGAAAATCAATTTTTTAAGTAAAATTGAACAATTCCAGTAGAAAATGTATCTATTTCGGGGGGTAAATGTACCTTATCCAGTTCAGAATTAAACAATTTCGATGTAAATATATGTTTTTAAATTGAAAATTAATTAATTTTGTTGAAAATTAACGTATTTCTTTAAAAAATCGACTTTTTGGTAGAGAACGAGATTTTTCTTTGAAAGTTAATCTCCTTGTTTCAAGATCCTTCGTTTTGGTTAAAAATTCAAGTATTTCAGTTAAATATTCATCATTTTAGTGGAAATTTCATCTTTTAGTTTATAAATAAATTTACTTGGTTTGAAAAATGAACTCCATTGTTCAAAATTAATTTTTTTATTGAAGATTTAACATTCTGATTAAAAATTGATTTCTTTGGTTCTAATATGAGCTATTTGTTTGAAAGCTTGTTTTTTCTTTGGATGAAAAGAAATTTTTTACCGAAAATTTAACTATTTTCTGAAATTTTGATTTTTTGTTTCGTAAAAAAACCATTAAAGAGTAATTCAACTATTCTATTTTTGTTTAAAAATCTATCTTTTTTGGATGAAAATTAAAGTATTTGGTTGATAATTGATATTTTTTATTTAAAAATTAAACTATTTTTTCAAAAATCATGCCCGTTGTAGAAAATTCAACTTTTTTGTATAAAATTAATATTATTGTTTAAAATCAATTATTCCAGTTGAAGATTCATCATTTTATTCGAAAATTTGTTAGTTTGGTGGAAATTTAATGTTTTTTATTGAAAATGTAAACGTTCCACTTTGAGTTGAAAATGGACCTTTTTCATCTCAATATTTAACAATTTGGATGTAAATTTCTCATTTCTAATTAAAAATTTATTTATTTTGTTGAAAATTCACGTGTTTTATTTTTAAAAAACTACTTTTTTGTAGAAAATTGCCTTTTTTGGTAGAAAATAATTTTGTTTAAAATTAATCTCATGGTTTAAAAATTCTTCTTTTTGTGTAGAAATTGTAGTATTCATCATTTTAATTAAAAATTCATTTTTCAGATTGAAAAATGAGTTCTTTGATTTAAAAATTGTTTTTTATTTGGATGAAAAGGACATTTTTTTTACCGAAAACTGAACTATTTTATTGAAAATTTGTTTCTTTTTTAGCTTGAAATAATTTTTTTCTTAAACTGAAAATTAAAATACTATTACAGTTGAATATTTCATAATTTTAGTTGAAAATTCATTGGTTTGATTGAACATTCAATTTTTTTGGTTGAACATTAATTTTTTTACCTAAAATTTAATTATTCAATTTTTGATTGAAAAATCATGGATGTACCAGTTTGGATGCACAATTTATTTTTTTAGTCAAAAGTATTATTTTGTTGTTGAAATTCAACTGTTTCAGTTGAAGATTTATTTTTTTAGTTGAAAACTTCTTTTTTTGTTTAAAATTCAACTATTCCGGTTGAGGATTCATAACCTTAGTTGAAAATTCATCAGTTACAGATGAAAATTAATTTTTTTTTTACTAAAAATGTAACTATTCCATATTATTTTAAATTAATTTTTTATTATTTTAAAATTCAGCTATTTGGTTAAAAATGTATCTCCTTTGGTTGAAAAGTTCAGTTAAATATCATGTTTTTTGTTGAAAAATTGTATTTTTTGATAGAAAATTCATCTCTTTGTTTGAAAATTAGTCTTTTTGTTTAAAAATGAATCTTTTTGTTTAAAAATTCATCTTTCTGGTTAAAAATTTGAGTATTTCAGTTAAATATTTATCATGTTAGTTGAAAATTCATCTGTTTGGTTTAAAATTCTACTAATCCAGGTCATTTATTTTGCAATTTTTTGCTCTGTTGTATTAAGGGGTGTTTAAAATGAATATCTTGATAAAAAATAAATGTTTGCGTTTTGCGACACATGTGAATATCTTACTTTTCTTTGACCTGAAAAATTGAAAAACTTGACAGGGAAAAACGGGGAATTTGAAATTGTCCGCTGAATCGCCACCCTGATTTGATAGTTCATAAATGAATTAGAATTGAGGTTTCATATACTATGTAAAATTTCAGGTAGCTGGATACGAGGGCAAGATTCAGATTGGAATGGACGTTGCGGCTTCCGAGTTTTACAAAAATGCAAAGTATGACTTGGACTTTAAGAACGAGAAGTCTGACCCCAACACTTATCTCGCACCGGAAGCACTGAAGAATCTTTACTTGGACTTTGTCAAAGAATTCCCGATCATCTCCATCGAAGATCCCTTCGACCAGGATGATTGGGAATCCTGGACTTCCATCACTGCTTCTACCCCCATTCAAATTGTCGGTGACGATCTTACTGTTACCAATCCCGTGAGGTAAGCACAAACAAAATTAAATAATTGATAGTGAATGCAAAAAAACGAAATGTTACAAAATTAAATATATTTTATTTTGAAGATTATTCATATAATTTTTAATGGATGACAAACATAATAAAAGTTATACAATTGTTAATTTGTAATTTAAAATCGTATAAAATTAATATGACCTTTGATGTGTTGAAGAATTGACTATTATATTTAATATTCAATAAATCTAAGTTCAGAGTATTAACGAGAGGTTTATGACTCTTAAGATCTGGTGTGAAATAATTGAAAACTTTCAATGTGTAAATATTTGTCATATCTTTGGAATATTTTTAACTATTTTAAAACCTTTGAAATCTTCGGGAAATTATTGATATTATTGTGAAATTATTGAAGTATGTGTGTAGTCGTTATAATCTCTTGAAATATTTAAAAACCTTTAACATCTTTTGAAATCTATTGTGAAATCATTGAAAATTATAGACCTTTTTGTGAAATATTTTAACCATTAAGATCGTTGTAAAATGATTGAACTCTTTCTGAAATTATTTGAATATTTGTAAAATCTTTGGAATCTTTTGAACTATTTCGAAATCTTTAAAATCTCTGTGATATCTTTGGAATCTTTTGAAATTTTGCAAAGCCTTCGAAATCTTTATGTAATTGTTGAAATATGTGAAATCTTTAAAAAAATTTGTGAAATATTTTTTTAAAAAACTTCAACTTTTGAAATCTTTGCCAAATGATTGAAATAATTGTGTACTATTTGGAATTTCTTGAAATATTTTTAAATCTTTGAAATCTTGGTGATATCTTCAGAAATTTGAATGAAATCTTTTAAATAATTAGAATTTTATGAAATCATCGAAATATTTCTGAAATCACTTGAATATTTTTTAAATTACTTAAATATTTTTGAAATCTTTGGAATCTTTTGAACTATTTCGAAATCTTTAAAATCTCTGTGATATCTTTGGAATCTTTTAAAATTTTGCAAAGCCTTCGAAATCTTTGTGTAATCGTTGAAATATTTGTGAAATATGTGAAATCTTTCAAAAAAATTTTGAAATATTTAAAAAAAACTATAACTTTTGAAATCTTTGCCAAATGATTGAAATAATTGTGTAATATTTGAAATTTCTTGAAATATTTTTAAATCTTTGAAATCTTGGTGAAATCTCCAAAAATTCGAGTGAAATCTTTAAAATAATTAAATTTTTATGAAATCATTGAAATATTTCTGAAATCATTTGAATATTTTTTAAATTACTTAAATATTTTTGAAATCTTTGGAATCTTTTGAACTATTTAAAAATGTTGAAATCTTTGTCAAATTATTGAAATCTTTGAAAATTATTGGAAACTTTTGAACTATTTTAAAAAATTTGAAATCTTTGGGAAATCATTTATATTTTTGAGAAGTTTTTGAAACCTTTATGAAATAATTGAGATCTTCGCAAATTTGTTTGAATGTTTGGAATCTTTTGAATTTAAAAAAATATATTTTTTCAATCATTAACATCTTCAAAAGTTATCATGAAATTTCTGTAAAATTATTAAAATATTTGTGAAATTATTGAAATCTTTGTGAAATTATTAAACTATTTATGTAATATTTGAAATCACTTGAAATATTAAAAAACTTTTGAAATTTTTTGTGTAATCATTGAAATTTAAGACATTTTTGTGAAATTATTGCAATAATTAAAATGCTTGAAATATTTTAAAACCTTCGAAATTTTTTGTGAAATCATTGAAATTTAAGACATTTTTGTGAAACCATGGAAATCATTAAAATCTTTGCGAAATCTTTAAAATCTTTGTGTAATCGTTCAAATATTTGTGAAATAATTGAAATTTAAAAAAAATTGTGAAATATTAAATAAAATAGAATCCTTTGAAATCTTTGTCAAATTATTGAAATATTTGTGTAATATTTGGAATCCCTTAAAATATTTTAAACCCTTTGAAATCTTGGTGAAATCTTTAAAAATTTGAGTGAAATGTTTGAAATAATTAAAATTTTGTGAAATCATTGAAATCTTTCTGAAATCATTTAAATATTTTTAAAATGATTTAAATATTTTTAAAATCTTTGGAATATTTTCAACTATTTAAAATATTCCGAAAACTTTGGGAGATTATTGAAACCTTTATGAAATAATTGAAATCTTCGGAAATTTATTTGAAATGTTTGGAATTTTCTGAATTTTTAAAAATATTTTTGAAATCATTTGAAATCTTCAGCAATTATTGTGAAATCTCTTTAAAATTATTAAAATATTTGTGAAATTTTTGGGAAAGCATTGAAATCTTTTTGAAATTATTGAAATCTTTGTGAAATCTTCTGAAATGATGTAAAAAAATGTAATCTCCTGAAATCTTTGTGAAATCTATGAAGTCATTTAAAAGCTTAGCGACATCTTTTGACATCTTTTAAATCATTGACATTTTTGTGAAATTATTCAAATATTTGTTTAATTTTTGAAATCAAATAAATAAATCATTTAAAATATTAGAAATTCTTTAAAACCTCTGAAATCTTTTGAAATATTTGAACTCTTTGTGAAACCTTCGTAATCTTTTAGAATCTTTTTAATTATTTACATTTTATATTTATGTTTATATTATATTTGTAATTGTGAAGTTTTCTGAAATGTTTGTGGAATTATTTAAATATTTGGAATACTTCTAAATCTTTTTGAACATTTAAAATCTTTTAGAATCTTCGTGAAATCATTGAAATATTCTGTAATTTTGGCGAAATCTTTGAAACATTTTAAAACCTTTTGGAATCTTTGCAATCGTTTTGAAATCTTCTAAACCTTCTGAAATCTTTAAAATAATTTAAATCCTTGTGTTATCTTGAAATAATCTAAACTCTGAAATGTTTGTGAAATCTTTTAAAATCTTTGAAATATTTAAAAATCTTATATCTTTCAATCTTTTAAATTATTTAATATCTTTTGTAATCTTTGTGAAATCATTGAAGTCTGTTGTCATTTTTGTGAAATCTTTGAATTATTATTATTATTATTATTTTGGCATATATTTGGAATCTTTTGAAATCTTTGTGGAATCATCGAAACCGTCTCAAATTTTGGAAAGCATTACAAATTTTCTGAAATCTTTAAAATTATAAAAATGTTTGTGTTACCATTGACATATTTGTGAAATCTTCGAAATGTTTGGATTGGTTGTAATCTTTTGAAATCATTTAAACTGTTTGAAATATTTGTGAAATATTACAAAAAAACTCTGAAATCTTTTGAAATCTTTGTGAAGTTGTTGAATTCTTCTGAAATTCGTGAGAAATCTATAAAATCTTTAGAATCTATTAATAATTATGTAAAATATCCCTTTGAGCTCTTTTTACTATAAACGATTCAAAGTAGAAGATTTTATAATTAAAATAATTCTCTTTTGGTATTTTTAGGGTTTCGAAAGAAACCCTTATAACCTAATGGGGATGACTCAAATTAAAGCACATCTAAAATTGAGATAAAAAAATAAATTATCTATCTCATATGTTTATTATTTTTTTTGATTGATACCAGTGATTTAATAGTAATAAAAAATACCATTCATTATAATTTAAGAAAAGTGAAATGAAGTTGAAAGTGTTAAAAATTCGATTGCTTTAAGTTAGATTGCTAAAGGCATACAAAAACTTTAAGTTGAAATGGGGATTTAGGGATTTATTGAAAAATAATATTTCAGGATCAAGACCGCGATCGAGAAGAAGGCCTGCAACTGTTTGCTGCTGAAGGTGAATCAGATTGGAAGCGTGACAGAATCCATTAACGCTCACAAGCTCGCGAAGAGCAGTGGCTGGGGCACAATGGTTTCCCATCGTTCCGGAGAAACCGAGGACACGTTCATCGCCGATTTGGTTGTCGGTCTCTCAACTGGTCAAATCAAGACTGGCGCTCCTTGTCGTTCTGAGCGATTGGCTAAGTACAACCAGATTCTTCGTATCGAAGAGGAACTCGGAAGCGCTGCCAAATTCGCTGGAGCCAAGTTCCGTAATCCACAAGCTTAAAGCGATGCTCCGAGAGCATTATCCGGACCTTGGTTATTGTTATAATTACACTCTAGCTGCTCCTGTAACACTGTAATATAAAAAGGCATTATTTTTACGATCAACGTCGCGAGTTGGCGCTGATTCAAAATCGAAAGGCGCGGTTCTATAATCTCTAAATTCAATTTTTAGTCAATCGAAATGGATTTAAACACGAAATTAGTCTAAATTTAAATCAACAATATTTCTGCTTTTGAATAAAGCAAGGTTTTGTCAATCTTATGCGCACTTTTCTCTACTATTCGAAGTAGAGAAAGACAGTTGCGTTGTTCTGCGATAATTGGTTGATTGGGATTCACAATTGACTAGGAATCTGAGGCTGATTGATAATAAACTTAGTTTATTATTTGTTGTTCAGGTCAGTGTGAAAGTGGTAATAAGGGTGTATGTAATACGCGGAGAGGATTTTTCGGAATTTTTTCAGAAGTGCTTTTAACTTTACTGCACAGAAGGAAGAATGTGTTTTTGGCTGATCCTGTTTCGTGACGTTGAACTTAAAAAAGTGTATAAATCTTGAAACATTTCGCAGTCGTAGAATATCTTGTTGAGCGAAAGATTGTAAAAAAAGGCTTGTATCGATTCATTGACAATATCTGGGAGAGAATACTTACCTTAGTGTTCTCGCGACCATATCGATGTGAGAAAAGTTACGAATAAAAGTCTAACTTGTAGAAAAGTCGTTTCTTTTCTAGATATTTTTTTTTAATTTTGATACCTGGACTTTTTCTATCTGGCATTTTTCTATCTGGACTTTTTTTATTGCCTACTTGAAAAGATACATGTTTTACGTAGAGCAGTAAGAGAGCGTTCACATATTACGTTATGGAAAACCGGGAATTTTATGAGACCGGGAAAAACTGGGAAATTATAGAAAATTTATTTTTTGACCGGGAATTTTGCAAATATGTAGAAAAAAATACGTCCTTCGATTTCAATCGTTTTTTAAATAATTAGATGAATTGTTATCTTTTTCAATTATTATATCATTCAGTTTATAATGCTTGATTAGAAAAAATTTTTATTTTAAAGTTTTCCATTTTATACTTTAATTTATAAGTGTACATTTTAATTTTAAGTTTTTTAAATTGCAGTTCTAATTAAATGGAATTCCAATTAAAAAATGGAAGCGTTTGAAAAAGAAAATGTTGGATAAAAACATTTTTAGTTGATCAACTGTGAATATAAATTAATTATTGATTTAAGAAATTGAACTTTATTTTAAGTTTTAAAAATTAAACAATAATTGATTTTATAAGGCGATTCGAAATAAGTTTACAATTTTAGAATTTGCAGATTTTAAAGTTAAAAATTAAACAGTTTCAATTGGAAAGTCTTATTAGTTAAAGAGATATAAACGCAAGATTGAAACTTTATAAACTATTTTTAATTTTAAAATAACTAATTAAAATTTACAAAATTCTAATTAAAAACCTTTATTAAATTTCAAGTATTTCAGTCTAAAAAATTTCATTTTTAAATAATTGAATTTGACATTTTCTAATTAAGAAAAAGAACAATTACTTAATATTTATAAATATCTGACTTTATTTAAAATAAGTAATTATAAAATAAATATTCAAAACTTAACAAAAAAACTCAACTTTGAACGTTAAAATTTTAATTGATCTTTAACAAAATTTAATTTGTAAATCAAATTGTTGAATTTTGATGTATAAATTGAACACCTATTATTCTTAAAAAAAAATTCGAGTAAGTGAAAAGATATTTAGAAGTTTCTAAAATTTTAATATTAATTAATTTGGCAAATTAAAAATGATTTCTTATTTTGAAAAGTTAATCTTGAATATTTTAAAGGATTTAGAAATATTTACAAAATTATCCAAAATTAATGTGGAAGATTTTTAAAAACTTTTTTTAATTTTACAGGATTTGAAAAAAATTTGTTGGACAAATTTGGGAAAAATTTGAATCATGCAAAAAGATGTTCGGAAGTTCTGAAAATTTTTAAAAATAATTTAAAATGTGAAAAATTGTAAAATAACATGTAGATGTTTCAAGTTTCTTATGTAAAATTTTGAAGCATTTTAAGGATTTAAAAAACATTTACAATGAAAATAATTTTATTTTTAAGTCAAGAAGTGTTTAGTTCAAAATGATATAATTAATTTTTTCTTAAATTTATTCATTGATTATTCTATTTAGAGCATTAAAGTGATAATGAGGATTTATATTTTTGGAACTAAATCTGAATCTTGAAACTCTATAATTAATAAAAGTTAAAAAAAATTGTTTTGCAGTTTAACTGCATTTGATTTAAAACTGTTTACTCGAAAAGTGTTAGTAGCTTCCATTTTATACGTGTAAATTACTAAACATTTGAATGGAAAAATTTTGAATTAAAAACTTTTAAACTTAAATTTTAAAAGTAAAAAATTTTAGAGTTCCACTTTCAGTGCTTTAATTTGCAACTTCGTTTTTATTACTTCGAATGTAAAAATGTTTAGCTTCAGAGTTCGATTTTTGAAATTTGATTGACCGGGAATTTTTTTCTTTGACTAAAACGGCCTGTATATAATTTAAAGATTAACTTAGACGGCAGATTAACTTCACATATTAGGAGATACAATTTAAAAATTCCTCTGTTTTCAAGAAACTTTCCCTTTTTCTCATTTGTTCGCTTAAATTTAAAATGAATTGATCCCGGGAAATTACAGTGAGTTTCTTTTTTGACCGAGAATTTTACAAATTTTTAGAAAAAAAATGGCCGAAGTTTGATTTCAACAGTTTTTTTAAATAATTAGCTGAATTGTTATCTTTTTCAATTATGCTATTATTCAGTTTACAAGTCGTAATTCCAAATTTTTTTACTTGACAATTTTTCCATTTTAGATTTTTATTTTTAAAATTACATGTTTATTTTAAAGAATTTTAAAATGCTGCCTTGAAGACCTGAACAATTAAAATGAAAAGCGTTTGAAGTTGCAAATTTGCGATAAAAAACATTTTTATTTTATCAACTGTAAATATAAATAAATCAATTTTTCTCGTGAATCTGTACTTTAAGTATTAAAAACTCAATAATAATTGATTTGACAAAATAATTTTAAAACCGTTAAAAGTTTACGAATTTCCAGATTTTACGTTAAAAACTATACGATTTAAAATTAAATTAAACTTCATAACTTAAAAATAACTTCAAAATAATATATTCGCAATTAAAGGCTTCTATTAAATTAAAAGTATTATTTCAGCCTAAAATATTTAATTTTTAACCCATTCAATTGAACATTTTTGAATTAAGAAAAAGAATAATCATAATTGATATTTGTTCATTTAAGACTAGTAAAATGAAACCAAATATTCAAAAGTAAAGAATTTGAAATCGAATTCTTTGACATAGAATTCTTGAATTTGAAAAACGTTTAATTTATAAATTAAATTCTTAAATTTTGATGCAAAAATGAGAATTAAAATCTTATTATTTGTAGAAGATTCTGATAATTTTGTCAATCTTTTAAAACCTTTTTAAATAGTCTCTTAAAATAATTTTTCAAACTGAAAAATCATTTCCCTTTTCCTATAGGATTCTGAAGAAAATGTTTCTTAATTCTTGAAAAGCTTTTAATTTTTTTGTTTCAAATCTGCAAAACTCTACATTTTGTTTTAAATTGGGATATAATTTCAAGTTCTAAATTAATTTTGAATCTTTTCAAAACTTCTAAATGTCTCTTAAAATTTTTCACTTTTCTTCTACAAGTAATAAGTATTCAATTGTTATTTATACATCAAAATTTTGAGGACATTTTTTTTAATTTGCTGGATTTCCTAAAAATTCTAGGAAAATTCAATTATTTTGAAAAAATATTTAAAAGTTCTGAAAAAAATTCTAAAATAATTTAAAATTTTAAAAAGTTTTAAACAACGTCTAGATTTCTTAAGATTTTGATATAATTTTTTGAAGCTTTTCAAGGAAGTGTAAACTATTTAATATGAAAATAATATAACTTCTAATTTAACAAGTGTTCAGTCAAAACAAAAACTTTTTTCAATGTTTAATGTTTCTCGCTTAAAATTTCTGAAAATAATATAATTTTGCACATTTTAAAGTTCATCGATTAATTTTTTAATTTAGAGCATTGCACATGATAACGTGGATTTATATTTTGGAACTGAATCTTAAGGTTCGAACTCGATAGCGTATAAAAGTTAAAAATTCTAAATTTGGCAGCTTTAAAATTAATTTTTTAATTCAACTTTAATTATTTAATACATTATACAGCATTTGAATACAAAATTTTAGAATTGAAAAACTTTCAAACTTCAATTTTAAAAGTTCAAAATTCCGCGGTTCCACTTTGAGTGCTTTAGTTGTTAGGTTATTCTTTATTATTTAAAATTGAAAAATGTGCAGCTTTAGAGTTTAATTTTTTTAATTTTATTGACCGTGTAAAAGGTTTGCGAACCAGGAAATGAACGGGAATTTATTTCTTCGATTAAAGTGACCAACCCTGCATTTGATTAAAAATTCGACTAATTGGTTAAAAATTGAATTATTTTATTGAAATTGCAATTGTTTGGTTAAAAGGGAATATATTCTGATTCACAATTACTACTACTTATTTTTAATTAATATATTAATAAAAAAATAAATAAATTACTAATTAGTTGAAAGCTGAAATGCTTTGTTAAATTTTTTGTTGTCGAAGATTCATCTTTTTGGTATAAGATTTAACTATCTATTATGTTAAAAATTCGTTTTATTTTGTTTGAGTATTAATTTTCTTCACTGAAAACACCTAACTGTTCTATTTTTGATAGAACAATGATATTTTAAATTGGAAATTCAAATGGTTCAGAATTATTCCTCTCGCTTGGTTACAAATTTTATTATTTGATTGAACTGAAGATTCAACTATTATTTTTGGTTAAAACTGTATCCTTTTTGTTGAAAATTCATGTATTTTGTTGATAATTTATCTTTTTTTGTATGTTAAAATATATTTATTTTTTTATTTTTCTATCACATTTTCACTGCTTTTGTGAAAAATAGATTTAATTGACCCAGTTATTTAAATTGTTGTGAAGAATTTTTATATTGTCATTAGGGTCTCATGAATATATTTAATTATAAAACTTTTTTTAAATCCAGATTTTGCAATTAAATTAATTCATAAGACCGTAATGCCAATATAAAAATTCTTAACAATTATTTTAGATTAATTTATTTCATGAAGATTCATTATTTTAGATGAAAATTCATCTCTTTGGTTGAAAATATAACTATTTTACAAAGAATTTGTAGATTTTGTTTAAAAATTTATTTTTTCAGGTTGAAACTTAATGTATTTTGTTGAAAATTCTACTTTTTTTGGGTAGAAAATATATTTTCGGGTGGAAAATTCAGCAGTTTTTTTCTAGAAAATTCGTCTTTTTGGCTTGAAATTTCAACAATGTGATAGAAAATTAACTTTTTATTGTTGAATTTCATATTTTTTGTTAAAAGTTCATCTACTTTAGAAGAAAATTAAACTTTTTGGCTACAAATAAAAATTTTTTAAACTCAAACTATTTTGATGCAAATTTGTGTTTTTTGTTTGTTTGTTAATAATTATTTTTTATCTGAAAATGTGGCTATTCCATTTTTGGTTGAAAATTGTACCTTTACAAATTGAAAATCCATCTTTTTCGATTGAAATTTGTTTTCCAGTTTAAAAATCAACTTTTTTCTACAAAAATCGACTTTTTAGCATGAAAGCTTAACTATTTTCTTAAAAAATATTCAATTTCAAACAGCAATTTCATGTATTTTGTTGAAAATTTGTCTTGGTATAAAATTCATATTTGCAGGTCAAAAGTTGAGCTACTTGGTCAAAAATTAAAACATTTTGTTGAAAGTTATTTGTTTTGTTCGAAATTTAACTAATTTAATAGCCATCTTTTTTGTTTGACAACTCAACTGTTTTGTTGAAAATTCGTCCTTTTAGATTGAAAATTCATCTTTTATGTTATAAAAGTCTTCTTTCTTGTTTGAAAATTAAACTATTTATTTTAAACTCAAAATATTTTATTGCAAATTCGTTTTTTTGTTTTTGTTAAAAATGAATTTTTTTTTATCAGAAAATTTAGTGATTCGAATTTTGGTTCAGAGTTTTTTCTTTGTAAGTTGAAAATTCATCTTTCCTGATTGATGATTTTTCTTTACCAGTTAAAAGGCAATTGCTTTCTAAAACGTTCGAATTTTCAGATTGAAAACTGAACTATTTTGTTGAAAACTGTTGAAAATTTATGTATTTTGTGGAAAATTTGTCTTTTTTTTTTGTAGAAAATTCATCTTTGAAGGTTACAAATTTGGATGTATGGTACAAAATGAAAGTTAAATTATTTAATTATTTTGCTTAAAATAAACTTTTTTTTTACCAATATTCAGCTTTTCTGAGTCGAAAATTCCGCTTTTTTCTAAATTTTTTTTTTAATTCTACAATTTGGTGGAAAATTAAATTTTTTTTTTAAATTCATAATTTTTGTTGCAAATTAAACTGTTTGGTTGATAATTAAACTATTTAAAGTTATGGATATTCTATTGCAAATTCGTTTTTCTTTGTTAAAAATTAATTTTTTATCAGAATATGTAGTGATTGCATTTTTGGTTGAGAATTTTTCCTTTGAAAGTTGAAAATTGATCTTTCCTGTATGAAGATTTTTCTTTTTCTGTTCAAAGCCAACTATTTGCTAAAATATTCGATTTGTTAGATTGAAAATTTAATTTTTTTGTGGAAAATTTTTCTTTGACCAAAATAAAATTAATAATAA
>NC_046662.1:84776249-84820694 GCF_010883055.1 Belonocnema kinseyi | reverse complement strand
GACTTCACCTCAGAGGTCCGGGGTTCGATCCCTGAGCCGGTACCTCTAGAAATTTTTCAATGTACCTTTACTGAGGTTCTGGTGGTTCGGAACCCACCTTAACCTGTAGGTCCCCCCATCGTGTACTTGACTGCAACCCAGTCCGTCAATGATGGGGTAAAAACCCAGGCTTTTACCAATATGTCTGGGCAGCCTGCTCTCATCAGATCATTTTATTGCATTATAAAAATGCGTCCGTGACTGATGATATATACCGGGACAGCCCCGTGCAAAACGATCAAATAAAAATCCAAATCTAACCAAAAATGCCTTCGACATATTGGGTAGTATAGGCCTGTGACAACATTTCAACACAGACATGTTTTTATAATAATAAAAAAAAAAATAATAATAAAGCCATCTGTTTTTTGTCGAAAATTTAACTGCTTTTTTGAATAATATGTGTGAATAATATTTTGACGCGGATTTAAATATTAGATTGTAATCAGAGAGGAGCGGCCCTTCGTATGTCACAACATTGTGATGTTCAATTGAACCTAAATATAATTCTATAATCTAAATTTTAATTTATTTAGTTTATTCGATTCAGGAGGAAAATATAGGAAACTTAGAAAGCAAATAAATTCGTTCGTGCAACATTATTTTATTACAAATTATAACATTAGAGACAATAATTGTACAATATTATATATAATATAAGATTGATCATTCATTTTTTCAATATTTATTAATAATTAGATAATTTACTTTCTGTATATTACATAACATTACGTGAAATACTGCGTACAAATACATTGAACTAAAGTGTCTATTGGCTATTCCTCTCGTCATTAACGAAACACAAAGTTCGCTAAAATTGGAGTTCTTGTACAATTACAATACATAATCTACACTTTTTGGCACAACTGGGGCATTGAAATCAGAGTAAATTTACAAAAACATAAAAAAAATTTCCAACACGATTGGAATCATTAAACAAAACGAAAAAAATTGACAACATTATAAAATAATTTCTGTTCACTCCACAATTTTAAAACCCCGCGCAGACCATAAATATTTATTTGTCCTATTCTGAACATTTTCTCGTGGACAATAAATACTTAGAAAACGATTTCCACACCAAATATTAATTTCAAACATTATCTTTTCAACGCAAATATCTTTTTAAATTATTATCTTCGGAAGGTACTATTTAAACTTTATTTTGAGAGTTTGATCAATGACATTCGTAATAAATTGGGAAAATTGGGAAACTTGAGAAAATTGTCCAATAAATGTGGAAAGAGAATTTCAATTAATTCGAGATTGAACTGATTTGCGTTTGCGTTGATGTGAAATGAGTGCTTTAAATTTCCAGGCCGAATTTTGTACAGGGACATTAAGTAACGAATAAGATAACAGTACACGTTAGAAAATCGACTTTTCCCTCATAAATAATGGATTATGATACAAAACACGTGAAATTTAATGGTGACTCTTTGTGTTGTTAAGTACATTAAGGGAGTTTTTTGGGAAGGAGGATGGAAAGTGGAAAAAGTGGGAGAGGTTGGGACAAGTTGGAAGGGAAAATGGATTCTGTGCTTGGTCGAAATACTGTGACTATATCCCTACTGCGTCATTCATAGAGGATCTATTGAGATGATGTGAGGTGAACTTAAACATAAATAGTCAATTACTTAAATCAAGCTCGGCCTTAAATTACTAAACTTCTTACATGTACAGTACCGGCCAAAATTGTCAATCAACTAAAAAAAAAACGCATTAAAAAAAATACCTCTTTTTTCTGGTGTTTATCTCAGCATCAAGTTGGGATGGTTGAAAAAAAAAACAGTTAGAAGGCTGATTAAATTTTGCGTCGATTTAGCCCTATTTAAAAATAGGTAGACAAACATGGGCTGAGATAGCATGTGTAATCTAAAATTGGTCAAAGCACATGAACATTGTGCATTCGTTTTCAACAATTTTCGATTCTCAACTTTAATCAGCGAAGTTTAAATTTTTGAGTTTTTGCTACCTCTCTAAATCTTATTATTTTTTTTTTGAAATAACCATGAAAAAAAGAGGAATTTTTTAAATATGATTTTTTTAGTAGACTGAAAATTCTGGTCGTTACTGCACAACGCGGAAAAAATTTGTCTGTAAAAAAGTCACGAACTTGTAGCTGGATCTCGGATACGAGAAAGAAGATGAAATATTGAATCTTATTTCCATGGAAAATTTATATGGAATTAAAATTTTTACGGACAAATTTTTTCCACGCAACATCGAGACGTCGACTTTTTCCCTTCTTCTTTCAACGAGAGAAATTATTCCCAAATCAATTTCTACTTAAATGATTAAAATGAAAATAATAATCGACAATTTAGATATGCTTTCGTTAGTTAATATTAAAACAAGACAAATATTTGAATAATCAATTTGCTCTCAGTTTTTCGAGAGGAGAATTATTAAGAGTTAAGTGTTTCGTACGTCATGGCTTTAATTTAGGAGACAAATGATGGCTTGCATTCAATCGAGTTCAATATTTTTCACACCCGTGACGTCGCAAAAAAAAAGAAAAGGTCAATAAGTTTGATTTGCATTTTTTTCAGAGTCGAGTTTAAAGAAGCTGATAAATAATTTTGTTCAAACTCGCTGATCTAGATTTTGGATAAGAAGGAGGAAATGTAGAAGTCCCGTGTTTTGCAACGTTAGTGAATTTTTTTCCAAAAATAAATAAAGTTTATTAATAAAATCGCACCTACGTTAAATAGTGATTTTGCGATAAATCCCCTTGTACTTTGAGGAAAGTTACAATTAATTAACTACACATACCTAACTACTACCTCTACTTTTCTAAGCCTAAGGACTGTGTTTTGAAATTAAATATATAAGTATTCAGAAATCGAAATTTCTTTTGCGTTCCAGTGTCAGAAATCTTGAAAAATAGTCTGTTTTTACTCTCTAGGTAAAGTCAAGAATTGAAGTAAGTCGTTTCTGATTAATTATCAAATCAGTATTGAATGGAAATTTTTTCATGTCCAATAAGTGTCTATGATAAAATACGTGAGCAATTTACAACGATAAAACCTACTTAAAGACTAAGCTTGTGTGGCACATAAATTCAAGACTCGCTACTCACCAATGGGGATTTTCCCCTTTTATTGGTCCTCAGTCGCTCTTCATTCAACAACCAAATCCTATTTGGCAACCTAGTCTCCGAATTTAAATCTTATAAGTGGAGTTTTATGTACTTTCTTTAGATTAATAATTTTTCTAAGTAAAGGTCACGAGCCCAAAGGAAAATTTGGAAATTCCTAGGATCCAATATTGCGGCCAGTTTCGAAACCAATCAAATTTTGAGTGCTGGAAATTTTACAATTTTATTTTGGGGTGATGACCTTAATTTAAAAAATTATGAATTGAAAAAAACGGCCACTTCCTTGTCAAAATCGAATTGAAGTTTGACGGGAAAAGAGTAGAATTGAATTTTTTTCAAAACTATATGAAAGCGTAAGAAAAGAAGTTGCCAGATGAAAATTCGGAGACGCGATTATTTCCGACTGCAATTCGTCTGTATTTGAATGCGATACTAAATAGAGAGTGGAAACTGAATCGCTGCCAAATCTCTGCCATGGAACAATATTTACACCCGCTAATGTTAAAAAAAAGCTTCAAGTGAGAGGGTTTTTAATTCTATGGGAGTCTATACTAATACGTATAAAAAGTTAAGTAACCAATTTTTTGGAAACTGTCATTAAGAGCAGCGATTATTGAAAAAAAAACAACAGTTAAACACATTTTTTTTCTTTTGAAAGCGACTTTTTGAAACCATTAGCTACTTTCTTGCGACGTCCTTTACATTAGACGTCGTGTGTCATGCGAGAATGTAAGAAAATTCGTAGTAGAGGCTAAATTGAAACATTGTTTGACGATTAGAATGAGTAAGATTTCAAAATGAGGGAAAGTCATAGATTTAGAGATTTATAATTTTGAGTTGAAAATTCTTCTTTAAGCAAAGATTTCATATCGCTTGAGAGATTTTTTTTTTAAGTTTACTGTAGAGTTTGGATGATCGAGACCAATGGCTATTGAGTTCTGCTAGATTTTTTTTTCGCTGCTTCTTCGGCCGAACGGACAGAAAAGAAATCTGTTTCTTGGGACCGAGGAGAGTTTTTGTGTCTAATTGGCATCATCCGGAGATTCGATGTCTTCCGAAGTTGTATTTTGGCGACACTTGTAAACATACGCACTGACAGACAAATCATCATCAGTACGAACGCATTTGTAAGATTCGTCATAACATTCACACCTGAAAAAGAAGAAAAAAGTAGTTAGAAATTATTCTTAAAAAAGAAAAGTTATTTAGAAAAATAATAAGCTGGACCGAGGATTTGTAAAATAAAGTCTGGAGGATAGGCACATTTAAGGGTCAAAGTTTTTAAGGTACCGATTAAAATTATTTCAATAAAAATATTCAAAGTTTCAAAATAAAAAATATATAAATTCAAAAACTGATAATTTTAGGGATTAAAATGAAACATATTGAAAAGCTTAATTGTTTCCGATTGAATTAAAATTTTTAATTTATAAGTACACACAATTTCGATTTTTTTTTCATTCAAGTCTGAAAAAGTCAACATTGTATTCAAATATAAAATTTTGCACTTATTTTGGCCTTTAAAGCTTCCATTCTTCATTGTTAAAGAAAAAAGTCTTTACATTAAAATGGTTGAATTTCAAAAACCGTAAAATTATAACTAGAGCAAATACATCATTTATAAGTAGGGCATTTATTAAACACGTAATGGTTAAAGAGAATTTTCATAATATTAAAACAATCTGAAAATGACAATGTAACCGGAAATAAAAAATGTATCCGGGCCAAGAAAGTTGCAAACCCGACAATTTAGAATATTACCGAATTTGAAAATTCCTAAAGAATAAAATAATCGAATTAGAAAATTCCCGAACTTTAACAATTAAAAAATCAGTTTTTGTCAAATATTCCTTAATTATTGAAAATAAAACAATCAAATATCTTCATCAAAGAAACATTTGGTGTGATGTTTAAATGTGTTTTTAAATTATTGTTTGAATTTATATTATTAATGGATGAACAAATTATCATTCTGAATTCAAAATTGTGTTACAAAATTTGCATAGCATTTTTTTAAAATTAGGTAATAATATTAGGTTCGGACACAATTTTTGGAGAAATTTCTTTTTTCTTATTTTAAATTCAATAATAAATTTTCCAATGCAGTTATATTATAAATTTTTCGGTAATTTTATTATTCGGGTTTTTTATTTTTCGGTAATTTTATAAATTCAGAAAATTTATTAGGACGACCGAAAAATCCTGAAAAAATAAAATTCCGACAATGTAAAATTGTCCAATAATAAAATTCACAAACAATCAAATTTTAGAATCATAAAAATTCCCGAACAGTTTATAATATTTGCGACACTGCACATTTCCTGAATAATTACATTTCCAAATAATATAAGTTCCGCATAATAAAATTCCTGAATTGGAAAATTCCCTAATAGTAAAATTCACGAATTATAAAATTCAAGAATTATAAAATTTATAAATAATAAAATTCTCAAATTGGAAAATTCACGAAAAGTTATAATAATAGCGAATTCGAAAATTACCGACAGTTTCTAATATTATCGAATTTGAAAATAATAAAATTCCCGGCCGAAAATTGTTGAATATAAACAATTATATTCTTGTTATAAATAAAAAAATTAATTGCAAAATTTAATTTTAATTTTAATAATTTAATTATTTTGTAAATAAAAAATTTTCATTATTTAAATCAAAGAATTTTCTATTTCGGATATTTTATAATTCGGCAATTTTCTGTCGGGAATTTTCAAATTCGGTAATATTATCAACTACTCGGGAGTTTTATTATTTTGGAATATTCTTATTCGGTCATTTTATTATTCTGAAATTTTGGAACGACTAAAAAATCCCAAAAAATAAAATTCCCTACACCCTAAAGTTCCCGAACAGTTTATAATATTACCGAATTGGAAAAATCCCGAAATTCAACCAATTTTTTTTCATAAAAATTTTTTATTGGTTAAAAATACACTACTCAAATATTTCTATAACAAAAAATGTACTATTTAAAGTTTCTAAAATTACAGAAATATATTTTCAATTATTTTAATTTTCAAACAATAATTTTAGAAACATTAAAAACATTTTGTTGTAAAAATATTTGATTATAGTATTTTTATAAAATAAATTATATTTTAAAACATGTATAGTTCCAATTCGGGAATTTTTTAGTTCCGATATTTTATAATTTGGCAATTTTCTGTCGGAAATGTTCACATTCGCTAATATCATAAAAAGTTGGGATTATTATTTGGAAATTTTTTAATTTGCTAATATTAAAAACTGTTTGCGAATCTCATTTTTCGGGAAATTTCTTATTCGGAAATTTTTTTTTTATTTTTCGAGGTTTTTGCAGTCGTTTCTATACGTTATTTTCGAAAATGATTGATGACGGATAAATATAAAAATGTACATTCTTGATTTTTGGATAATATTAATGATTGTATGAATGAACTTACGTATTTTTCATGAAATATTCGACACGGCGAGTGAATGGAACGTAAACTGCCCATCCACATGGTGTACTATAGCAAATTCTTGGTTCACTGTTCGTATTAGTTTCGCTGGGTTCGCTGTCTCTCCGAATCCTTAACCTTTTTGATCCTTCCTCCATCACTTTTTGCAGGCGTTCCGGGAAGTTCTGCAACACAAAATGTTAAATTTTATAAATAAAAAAAATAATATTCATACAATTATATAAATAATTGATGCATTAATTCATTAGAGCACACTATAAATTTTAAGTTACAATGTTGCATCACAAGGATGAGAGATAATTTCGTGGAGATAGGGGCTCCTTATGCTAAATGCTGTTTGACTAATTAGGTTTTATCCACGACTTTGATAAATGATTTGATTAATAAAATTTGCAGTAAATTACAGTTTCGGCTCGTTCTGAGAAAAATTAGTTACAAAAGGCCGAACGGTCTATTGAGAAAGTAAAGAGATGAAATTATTATCTGCTTATCGTGGACAGTTTGCGTCAGGCCAGGGTCAAAGTCGGTGACCTCGGATGTTGAAAAAGAAAAAGATTTCCTCATTATAAATCACTAGTTATCGTGCGAGAACGTAAATTATTCGCGCGCTTACTCTACAATGACCTGCGCAATCGTATATTTATAATTTTGAAGGCTTCGGATTTTTATATATATATATTCTAATTTGAATTCTTAAATTTTATAAACCTTTTAAATAAAATTGGCAAAGTTCCGAAATCAATTTAAGATTTATAAAAATTGTAAAACATTGATAAAATAAAATTTAAAAAACAATAATAAAAGTTTCTAACTTGGAAATAATGCAAAATCTGAATGTTTATCTTATATTCGAAAATAAATTATTTCACAGAATATAAACAGGATTTTAAAAAATCCCTTATTCTGACAAGTAAATTTTGCAAGTCATACCAATGTAGCTCTTATGGCTAATGTAAATAATCGGACAATTGTCGCCGAGATCCATATAGGGAGACAGAATTAAATTATTAATGGCCTCTCTGATATCATATATGACTTGCAAGTCAGGATCCATCAAAACAAACTAGAATTGTTTAACTGAAGGTCGATCCAGAATAAAAACTTTCTCGTGACATAAATGACAAATTCCACTTGATTTATGTATAATTAAATGTAAAAATACTTTTTTTTTATGAAATATGATTAGAAATCTCACTTGTCTTTTAAAACTTGAACCTTCTCTTCTTGATAATTTCAAAAAAAGAATTTTTCTGAATGTTTTTTTATTTCAAAAAGAGACGAATTAAGTCATAAATTTCTATATAGTATTGCCTTCTTTCCTCTGATTTCCTCGCACCCGACCATTCAACGAATTTCACGCTTAAGTTGTTAATTTAATTAATGATTGACAGAGAATTTTCTCCTATTGCGAAATTCATCGCAATGAGGGTCGATATAATTATAATGCTTTCATCATTGAAAAATATGCAATAAATCTAATTTTTACTTTAAAATTTTGTTCACCAAAAATGCTTTAAAAATAGGGGAAACAGGGTGATTTTTCACGAAAATAGGGGAATAATAAGGGAATAAATTCTTTTACATAGCACTAATGTTGTAATCATGTTCCTAATATTTCAAGTCGAAGTATATTGCATTTTGCACAAAATAGTTGTATTTTCAACCAGCAAAGATTAATTTTCTATACAAAAGAGATGAATTTTCTATACGAAATTATGTCTTTTCAACCACATATTTAAACCCTCTACGAAAGAAAACAATGCATTTGCTGTCCACAGTTGCATTTACAACCAGATAATTGAGATTTTAAGCAAACGAGACGAATTTTTAACAGATAAAGTTGATTTTTCAACCTACAAAGATGAATCTTCAACCACATGGTCGAATTTTGAAACAAAAAAGATGATCTTTAACAAAATAGTTAAATTCTTAACAAAATAGTAAAATGTGTAACCAAGAACACGATTTTTCTGTCCAAATAGTATTTTCAACACAACAGTTGAATTTTCGAGCAAGAAAAGATGCCTTTTTAACAAAATTCTTCAATTTTATTAGTTACATTTATAACTAAATATTTGAATTTGGTACCTGAAAAGATGAACTTTTAAATAATTAGTCGATTTTTGAAACAAAAAAGATTAAACTTGAACCAAAAACAGTTGAATTTATAACCAAATTGTTGACCTTGCAACCTAGAAAGATGAATTTTAAACAAAAATGTAGTAGTTAATATTTCAACAATAACAAACTTAATTTTTTCCGAAACAGATGAATTATGAAACAACACAGATGAATTTTGAACCAAAAATATTAACTTTCTACCAAAAAGGCCGATATTGCAACAAAATATATGAATTTTCAAACAAAAGACGACTTTTTTGCGAAACAGTTGAATTTTAAGCCCGAAAATATGATCTTTCAACAAAAATTAGATCAGTTTTGAACGAAAACGGAAAAAGTTGCATTTTCAGTTAAAAAATTAAATTTCAAGTAAAAAATATGATTTTCAACCAGGGAGATGAATTTTCAACTAAAATGATTAATATATAAAAAAAAGATTTTTTAACAAACTCGTTCAAGTTTGAACCAAGTAGTTCAATTAGCTTGAACAAGAAAAGATAAATTTTCAACGAATAATTTTATAGTAGATATTTCAACTAAAAAATATTTTTAATTTAAATTTAAAACAAGTGAATGCAACTAAAAAAAACTTTGGTCAAGGAAACCAATAGTTTGGTATCCTTAAAAGATGAATTTTCTACTAAAACAAATTATTTTTTAAATAAAAAAAAATGAACAGAAAAATATAAATTTTTAGAAAAAAGTTAATTTCCTACCTCAATACTTTAACTTTTAACGCAAAAAGATCAATTTTTACCAAAACAGTTGAATTTTCAATAAAGTAATTAAATTTTTTACAAAATAATCGAATTTTTAGAAAGTAGTTGAATTTGCAAGCCAAAAAGATGAATAATTCAGAAGACAGTTGAATTCTCAAACGAATAGTAGAATTTTTAACCAAAAGTGACGAGTTCTGAACTAAAAATATAATAGTAGACTTTTCAATTGAAAAGAATGAACTTTCAACCGAAAAGGTGACTACTCTAGCAAACGATGAATTTTCAATCCAAAATGAAGAATTTTATTTCGAAAAAGATGAATGGTCAACAAAACACTTACATTTTCAACCAAATGATATAATTTTCAAACAAAAGATACGAATTCTTTATCAAAAAATACACTAGTTAAATTTTTAAATAAAAACAATTAACTTTCACTCAAACAAGATTCCTTTTCTACCAAAAGCGAATTTTCAACAAAACAGTTCAATTTACGACAAAAAGATGACTTTTTAAATAAAATAGTTTAAATTAAAATAAAATAATTAAATTTTAAACTAAAAGAGATGAATCCTGAACAAAATATATAAGAATAATTAATAAAAAAATAAGAGAAATTAATTTTCAAGCGAATATAATTGGATCTTCTTATTAGATATTATTAATATTCAGTTTGCATGTAAGCGAAAAAAATGGGAAAAAGGGGGTAGATGAGAAAGGTAAACATTTAAAACTTTGAAGCTTTAGAATGAATGATTTATTAAATTAGAACTAGATAAATTTTATAATTGGGAGTTCAACATTGAATTTGAAACGGAATTGACGTAAGAATCTAAAACTTTTAAAAATGAAACATGAAAATTATAATTTGAATCACTTTCAATTTTTTCAGCCCAGAAATTATATCTTATTAATAAGATTATCTTCTATTAAAGGGACTAAAAAAAGCCTCTTTCTATTAGTACAAAATCAAAAATTTTTTTTTTTTTAATTGGCATGATTTCGCAACCAAAATTTTAAATAACTTTAAATATTTTATTCTATAAGAATCAAGAAGAAAAAAAGGTTTACAATTTTTATAAAAAATGAGTATTCAGAACATTTCTGAATCGACTGCCAAAAGAAAAATGGATGCAAATAATTGAGCAATTAGCGGACATATGCAATGTAAAAAAATTGCAACTTGAATGCAGACTTTTTAAGACACGAAAGGATACCTGAAATGTAATTCCAGTTATTCAAAGAAATGTTCTTTCACTGTGATGAAGCTGAAAGGGTTTTGAAACAAACAAAAAAATAAAATAAAATGATTCCAAGTACCATCAAGATTAACGTTTACTCGTCAGAGGATGTTACCTGTAAAGACCACATCCTGTTTATTTTTACTAGTATCATCAATCGCGTGCTGCGCGCGCGTGTGGTTTTTTGATTTCAGGGGAAAAATAGTTTGTGATACAAAATAAACATTTGGAATAACTATTTAGTTGATTAATGTTTTTAAACAGGATTTTCCTTAGATTTTGAGAAATGTCAAAAAAATTTCAAAGCTTTACGATGTGTTGAAAAGGAATCTAGAAAGTTTTAGAGAAAAGTTTAATAGATATTTAGGACATTTTGAAGTTTGAAATTTTCAAAATTTTTTCTAAATTTTTCCAAGTCTTCAAATATTTTTAATCACTTCAAAGCCTCTTAAATCCCTAAATGTCCATTTAAACTGACTAAACTAGTCTTAAAATTTTGAACAAACATTCAAAATCAGAAAAAACTGCCTTAAAATTTTCCACAATTTTGGATATGTTTTGAAATGTTATGAAATATTTTAAAATTTTCTTTAAAATTAAATTTTTCAAAACAAAAAATGATTTCATATTTTTCCAGGAATTTTAAGAATATTTTATTCTCTTTAAAACTTTACATCCTTTAAAAAATTCTAAAGTTTTATGTTGAAAAATCTTTCAAAATTTACATTTAGTTTTAAATTATTTTTAATCTTTTCAATTTTAAATTTATTTAACAATATTTTTAAATCTGCTAAATATCACTTAAATTTAGTCGACTTGCTTTAAAACCTGCTGCACTCTTTTGAGATTTTAGTACATCATTTCAAATGTTTTTAAATATTTATCAATTTTCTCTTCAAATTCATTTCTAAAAAGAAAAAATCATAAAACATTTTCCCATAAGTATTAAATAAATTCCTTTTTGAATTTTTTCAGAATTTCTAAAATGAATCGAATGTTTCCTAAAATTGTCATTAACATTTTCCTAGGTATCTAATGAAAATGTATGCATTCACTTGAAAAATTTCAAAATTATATTTAAAATTTGTTTAAATGTTTTTACGTAATTAATCGAGAATACAATATTACAAAACTGCTACTTAAATTCACTCTCTTTAAGAGACGAAAGGATACCTAGAATTTAATTCCAGTTATTACGAGAAATATTCTTGCAATCTGATTAAAATAAAGGGTTTAAAAAAAATGATTCCAAGCATCGTCACGATCAAAATTTACTGGTCAGAAGGTTTTTACCTGTAAAGGAACACATCTTGTTTATTTTTACTAGCTTCATCGAACGCGTGCTACGCGCGTGTGATTTTTTGATTTGAGGGGAAAATAATTTTTAATACAAAATAAACATTTTGAATAACTATTTTCATGTTTAAAGTTTTTGTACACCTAAATTCGAGCTAAATGTAAATGTGATTCCGATATCTAAGAACAAGGACATAAGTATTATCAGTTTGTTTTTAAAGTTCTTCAAATATAATTTTCCTAAAATTTTTTTTAAACTCCAAAAGTTTTTGTAAGATTTCAGATGTGTCGAAAAAGAATCTAGAAAATTTCAAAGAAGATTTTTTTACACGTTTTTACAAAATAATAGCAAAAGTTCGAGTCGGTTTCATAAATATCTAGGACTTGTAAAAGTTTGGAAAAAATTTTAAAATATTTTATGTACATTTTCCGAAATCTTTCGAAGTTTTAAAATATTTTTAATCTCTTCATTACCTCTTAAATGTTTAAATACCTTTTAAACTGATTGGAATTATGCTTACATTTTTTTTAAATCATTCAAAATTACAAAAATTGTTGAAGAAATTTGGAGAATTCTAGGAATTCAGAGGATTCAAATAGTTCAAGAAATTTAGAATTTTCAAGGACTTCAAAGAAATTAAGAATTCTAAAGAAGTCAAAGAATTGAGAGGTTTGAAGAAATTTATACGTATTAAGAAATTAAGGTAAATCCGAATATTATTATTAGAATTATAAACATTCAAGGAATTCATAATATTATATGAATTCAGGTAACTCAGAATATTCAAGAAATGTAAGGATTTTAATGAATTTAGATAATTTTCGGGATTTCTGAGCATCACAGAAATTTAAAAAATTCATAAATTTCACAGACTTAAGAGAATTCAGGGAATTTAAAATTCTCTATGAATCTCAGGAATTCGGAATATTAAAGAAATTCAGGAGATTAAGAGAATTCAATGAATTTCAGGAATTAAAAATATTCTGGGATTTCAAAGAATGCCGAATACTCAAGTACTTCCGGAATTTAAGCATTTCAGAGAATGCAGAGAATTTCAGTGCTTGTAGGGAATTCAAGGAATTTTAGGAGTGTAGAATAATCAAGGAGTTCAGGAGATACAGCGAAGTTAAAGAACTTTAGGAATTCAGAATATTCTAAGATTTTAGGGATTTTAGGCAATTTAGGGAATTTGGAAAATTTTAATTGCTCCAAATATAAAAAAATTCTCACTGTTTTGTCCAATAATGTAAGAAGATAAAAGATTTCACTCCAGCTTATAATAAGAAATTGTAATTTTAATAGATTTTAAATGTTAATTATTTTTATTGGAATAAGCAAAAATAAAGCTACAGAATTTATACTGCGTGTGCCTGTTCTCTGGAATAGTTATGCATAACTTCGCCTCCAGAATGCTCCACAATGTTTATATAAACCACACGTTCTGCAGTGATATTTAACATAAAAAATAAAAAAATCTAAAAACAGAGCTAAGCAAGATAATCGATTCAAAATGTTCAAAACGTTATTCGTGTAGACCAATTTGTCAATTTGTTATAAAAATGCAGATCTGCCTGGGACGTTTCTAGGAAATTTAAATATCTCATGAAGGATATAGAAAAAATGTTATATCCTACTTGGGACATTTGAATATCCCAGCAACGTCCCATATATATCCTGGATATCCTGAACTTATCGTTTATTTGTGCTGGATGACGCCCCTCGTAAGAACAAGTACAAATGTAGAGATGTGCTCATCACGATTGAGATCGAAAACAAACCGGATGCAGAAGTATTGAAATTTTGTGAACTTCGTGTTCAGTTCATTAGTCAATTTATTTCAGACAGCACAACAATAATAAAAATGAGGCATTATGAAAGAGGATACCAAGTGACTTCTAAGTTCAACAGTTAAGGCCTTTTTGTTAAACTGCAATTGCTTCAGTTCTTGAGATCAAGATTAATCCCGTTACCCTCCGCCCAGTCGAATACTGCCTTCGCGTCATCTTTGACCAGATCATATCTAGTTCACTAACTTGATCTGGCGTACACTGAATATACCTTTGGAGATCATCATATTATCTCGCCTCAGTTTTTATATTGGTTAGACTGTTGATAAGCGAGAGAGGAGATATATCACCGAAGTGAAAACCAGCGTCATCAAGGCCAAAGTCAAGAATATCCGAGAGCCATTTAACTGTTATATTTTATGAAGGGTTACCACAAATTATGAATAAATAAGCATTGATATATCATTCACTGAGCACGCTAGTGGCAATTCGTCACATTTGATTTAACCAAACCAAGAGCCCACAGCTGTCTCCATAGATTTCCACTCTGTGTGATCCACTGTAATTTCTGAGCATTGTTTATATATATCCCTTGTTTCTCTATTCAAAGCAGTGGCATGGTTCTTCAGCTCCTTAAAGCTATCATACAAAGCCGAACAGCCAACCTTCCTCCATGCATTATGAATACTATTCCGATCTCGCATATGGTTTCTGATGCCATTAGTCATCCATGTACATATTTTTGTGTGAAGTGTAATAATTCGCAATGGGCATGTACATTGTTCATATATCTGGGACAACCTGGAAGATAAATAGGATCGAATAGGATATTTCAGTATATTATTGCTGCGAGGGCGGATCTGCAGATCCTTCTTCCTTACGTACAAACTAAAAGAAAGTGATAATACATTCGAATAGGTACAAAGTTAAAGTGGTGATAATTGAAGAAACAAAGAAAACAAAACGGAAGATCGTCCTGAAACAGTAACTGAAAAGTTTGGCAACAGAATTGGCTGTTGAAAATCAGTTACTGCGCATCAAACTCAAAGGTGGCAGGAGCAGTATTTAATGAAAATGAGCGAAGTTGCTAGAGTACTCTTTAAACTGCCCACTTGACACGACGCGTTCTTACATCAATCCAAGGTCTGTCTATTGACACCTTAAGTCTTGCATTTGCGAAAACCAGATTATTGGATCATGAAATAAAACTACGCAATGAAACTAGTGAAACAAGTGGAAAGATGTTGTAAACAGAAATGAAAGAAACAAGAAACAATCCGAAGAAAATAATGAAACTATAAGAAAATGGAAAAATTGTCGACCAAACTTCAAAACCAAACCATATAATAAACCTACACGGGAATTTAATTCTTCAAAATATCGAAATTTAAAAAGAGAATATTACATTAAATATAATATAAAACATGCGAACATTGCAGACAAAAAAACTATGAGAAAAGTCCAAATTGAAGGAGACAAATGGACTTTTGCCTTTGTGCTTGAAGCCTTTCCAACTGGAAAGACAAGTTCATCAAAAAAATTAACATTTTTATTGGATTTTAAAAGAAGTGATCACCTAGTTACTCATTTATATGGTTTTTACAACTGTGACGGAGTTGAAAGCACTATTCCAAATTTCCATATCGGAAAAGGATGAAACTATAACCGCAACATGAGAAGAAACGATACAAATCACAACAAACCTAATTGTGACCTGGGTCTTAGAAAATGTTCTATACGCGCCTGATCTTCCATGCCATTTGTTATCTGTATGCCGAATCCAAGAAGCTGGAATAAGCGTTATTTTCAACGATAAAATAATATAATAATATAAAATTCGTTGTAAAACACAAACAAACTTTCGAGTGAACGATTAAGGCTCGGATTGTGGGTTATGAATCTAGTGGCTTCAAAGTACTGAATGTCGAATCAAATAAATTGTTTGTAGAACGTAATTTAATTTTTAATTATGATGATTTGAGAACTTTACGACCTCCTGTACACACTAATGTAATTGAAAATAAAAATGCAATACTAAAAAAGACAGAAAAATCATCAAAATATAGAAATCAGTAAAAGCGAAAGAGACTAAAATTGATAAATCTGACTCTCAAACAGATTTATATCATAAACAGCTTACATACAGGCGACAACTTTTAAACTGGCCTATACGAAAACAAATTACGACGCAGTGCAAAGAATTAAAAACATGCCCATTATTTCTCATGATGAAGAGCATAGTTCTTATCTAAGTATACAGTCGATAATTTGTGACATTCCGAAGTCATATCAAGAAATAAAAAAACGTGATAATAGAATCCAGTGAAAGGAAGACATACAAAATGAAATTGACTAAATCTTGCAAAATAATACATGGTAAATAGTGCCTTGTCTGAATAATGAAAATATTTTAGATTGTATGTAAGTTTTTGACATTAAAAATTATACTGATGGAAACCTATCTGAATATAAAGCGCGAGTAGTTTCAAGAGGATTTAGTCAACAGTACTGGTTAGATTATAACAAAACCTATGTACCAGTGGCAGGGATAACTATACTTATCAAATAATCGTAACTTTTGTGAACCAACACATATTACTATTTCACCAAATTGATGGTTAAACTGCATTTCATAATGGTTTATTGAAAGAGAATATGCGTATACCAGAAAGGATTGAAGTAAAAAAAAAGATTATATGTAAGAAAAGTATAAAACAATCAGCTAGATGTTGATTTTAACATTTTGACCTCGTACTCAAATGACATAGTTTAAAAAATTCTTGAATAGATCGATGTTTGCATTTTGTGGATAAAGGTGATGTGACTAGAAATATCTACATAATGCTCTATGGTGATGATCTTTTAATCGTTACACTTGATAAAAATACCATGCCAAATCTTGAGCTGTATTTGAAGAAGCAATTCTCAACGGGTGATATGAATGAAATCAAGTTTTGCTTGGGCATAAACATTAAAATATGAGTGATTCTAGTGCTATAAATACCCCACTACCGGTCTAATTAAATTATAAACGTTTAAACTCTGATGTATATTACGAAGCTCCGTGTAAAAATCTGAGCGATTGTTTAATGTATATAAATGCTGTGTACACCTCCTGATTTATGTATAGCTGTTAACTTGCTCAGTCGGTGTCAACATAAAAACAATAAAGAACTTTGGCAAAGTTTAAAAATAATTCAATAAGGTACATAAAAGGATCACTGACTCTTCGATTAATTTACTAGCTAGCAATGAGCTTTATCATAAGAGCATTAGTATAGATATTTGTTTAAATTGTTTGACCAAACTATAATAACTTGGCATGCTAAAAGACAAAACTCATTTCCAACGTCATCAACTGAAGCTGAGAAGGAAATTACCCGAGGTGCAGTACCTACACGATTTTCTTCATTCTGTAATATATGTCGATTTAAAGGGTTAAAACCACCCTGAAAGTTTATTACCAAAAACAGTTTTTCTTTAATATCTCAAAAACGAATCGGTATTTTTTAACCAAACAAACGTCAGATTATTTCTTACACTAAGACGCCCATTGAAACATATTTTTTATACTGAGGGCTTGCAACTCCCATGTTTCTCCAAGGGTGAGTGTGATTTTTTGACTTTGTTTATATAAAAAAACTTTCAAATCAGCTAAATTTTATTGTACATTGTACTATCTTTAAGAAAATTAAAAATAAAAGTAGATATGCCTCGGGGTTTTTGAAAAAAAATGCATTGCAAGAGGCGAATAACCCCTACAGTTAATTTAATGCTTTGTGGTGACACGGAAAATTATTCACAACACATGTTTTAAATTGTAATATTGGAACGCTTACTATGACATATATTTTGAATTAAAAGTGAAATAACATAATTGTGTCGTAGTAAAAAATTGACACGTTATGTTGACAAAATATCAGTCTGAGATAAAGATATTACAGAGAACTGTTTTTGGGGGTGAACTTTAAAGGTGGGCTGCAACGTTTGTTTGGTTGAAAAATTCCAAATCGTTTTTGAGATAAGATAGAAAAACTGGTTTGGGGTACAATTTAAAGGTAGTTTTCCCTATTATTTTATAATAGTTATTAATTATAAATATAATATAATATATAAATATATTAATTATTAACATAATAATATTTTTTATGTACACCTCGGGTACTTTTCTTGTGAGTATATGGCACTTTTTGAAGGAATTGAAGAAGGTTGTTGCTTAAAATCTCTTCGAATTACTATTAAATTGAAAATAGTCTATCCAATACCAATTTCTGAAGATGAAAATGGGTGTATTTCAATAGCACATAATCCAGCTGATCATAAACGTTCAAAAGATATAGATATTAAGTATATTTGGTCACCCGAAAAAGTTGAACAAAAGGAAATAATAATTTAATATATGTCCACAAACAAACAATAGGCGAACGCCTTAACAAAGCCACTACCAGCGACACAATATTTGTACATCCGTCGACAAATTGGACTAAAGGAGTCCTAAATTCTTAAAATTACGTAAGAGAATGTTTAATTTTTCTTTTTATTTAAATATTTACTTGACTATACATCCGAGTTTTTCCCAGTCTATAATCATGATTTTGGACAGTTTTATAATCCCCAGCAAGAAAAAGTATGTTTGAATTTTTATCCTACTTGATTATTTTTTTAGTTGAACTATTGAAATGAACAAAAATTAATCTATAGAATTTATACTGCGTATGCACATTTTCCGGAATAGTTATGCATAACTTCATCTCCAGAATGCTGCAGAATATTTATATAAACGACACGTTCATGTGAGAAGCATGGTGTGAGATAAACAAAGAACCGTCTGCAGGCTGTGATTTTCAGTTTGAGTCTCTCGGCTGCTCTTGATATAAAAATAGGTATTCTTAATTTTCAATTAATTATCTCATTTCGTTGTTGTAAAACAAACGAATTAAAAAAAACAGGAACATAAAAAAAAAACATTTTTGCGAACCCACTTCATGTTGCAAACGGAATATAGTAGTTGCAAAAACTTGTATATTATTTTTATTATCAATAAAACAAACTGAAAACAGCCACTGAAAATCATATACACGCAGTGTCGCACAACCAATCATCAGGGTTTCGACACTGATGAGTCCGATATTTTCGAAATATTTGGTAAAATCACTCTTGTTTACATATGATGATTTTCATCCGGATCGGCCACATAATGGATTTTTTTCTGATGAAAGTCAAGATAGTGGTTGACTTGAGTAAAGGAAGCGAGACAGGAGAGGCAGAGGAGTTTGTATTTCATTGAAGAACGGGCGGTGAGTGTGTCAGTAGTAAGTGAGTGAACGAGCAGGCGATCAAGGAGTGAGAGAGAGGGTTCGTAATAAGAGTGCAGCATGAATGTAACTTGGGTTCATGAATGAAAAGTTCCAGTGGCTCGCATGACTGCAAATGGCTGCGTCTTATCTGGTTCTCGCTGGTGTTATTCAATGTCTTCAGCATAAGAAATTGCACTCAGAAATTGCTCTTTCTTTTGCCGCCACACCACACGGTAGGGCCAACCGCGGGGCTTTGGCAAAATTAATCTAGAGGTTACAATTTTCATTATAATTTAACCTTGCTTCATTTAATCAAAGTTGATCCATTTTCAAAGAGATCTAAGCAACTTGATTTTTCAAAAAGGTTTTTATTTCTTTCTTGTTTAGGGTCCTTCACTATATTTGTTTCATTTCTTCAATATGAAACTCTTCGCTCTAAAATCACTAATAATACGAGTACAATTGAATAAAGAAAAGGATTTTTGGAACGCGTGCATAGAATGTTTGTGGTAAAAAGCAGTTATAATAAGACTTTTCCTAGCTGCTGCGTTTCCGCACTTTGAGCTAGGTTACTTTTCCTGAGTGTTGCGCTTGCGCATTTCGTTTGAAAATTAATTTCCAGGACTGATAGAACCATAAACTCACTTGAATATGAATTGGCACTAGACAGATTGATTGTGAGTTGCGAACAGTGGTTGGACCAACTCGAAGTGATGTTACCATACATGACTGACAAATTAACGTAAATTACCGATAAATTACCATGAAGTAGCGACAATTTTTTGGATACCTGAAATTTACGGTAATTTAGAAATTTTCCATAAATCTTTTCCTGTGATCAGTTTTTTATGTTTCCTTAACATTAATATTTAATATAAAAATATTTACCATAAAACATGAATTTTCAATTTAAATATGTGGAATTTTCCACTGAACAAGATGAGTTTTTAACAGAATACTTAAATTTTCAACCAAATAGTTGAATTTTTAAACCAAGAATGAGTTTCCAGACAAAAAATAAAATAAATCATCAAAAATATTAAATTCTTAAGCCAAAAAAACGAATCTTATATCCATAAGATTAATTTTTTTACAAAAAAAAAGAGTTGAATTTTCAACTAAAAAAGATTAATTTTTAGTCAAAAATGGAAAAGTAAAAATTTCTTTAAAAAAAGTTCAATTTTCAATAAAATAGTTAAATTTTCACTCAGGGACGAAACTAGAAAAAAAATGTTTAAGAAAGTAGTTCGGATTTTGTCTATTTAGTTGAATATTCGATTATAAATGATCAAATTTTTAACAAAATAGTTCAGCCTTCAACAAATTAGTTTAATTTACAACAAAAAAGGATCAATTTTTAACGAATAATGTAATAGTACATATTTCAAAAAGTTAATTTTTTACAAAAAAAAAATGAATTTTCAATTCAAAAAGACGAGTTTTCAACAAAAGTGTAGAATCTAAAGGCAAATGAATTACTAACAAACCCAAAATTCCCTATTTTTTCCAGAACAATTTTTCATTTCCTCTGACCATTCTCGTAACCAAGGTCCGAATCTTATTAATATTGTAACATTTTTAAAATAGAATCTTTCATAAACGGAATAAAACAATTTAAAATTAAAAAAAGATTTCAAACTTATGATTCTTGACAGTTATTTAAAGTGCCTCTTATAGAAATTCTTTAAGTTTTGCAAAATTTTGTTCGTAGTGGCTAGCCTGCCGGCGCCGGCAACATTCTGAGTTGCCGGCTTTTTTTCTTTTTTTTTTACAATTTTTTTAAATCGTATACTCACGTATGTTGATACTCTGATTACAAACCTGGACATGAAAACACCAGCAAATATAATTTGTCAGTGTTAAAACTTAAAAAATTGGTTTTTTCATTTACGAAGTTTATATGCAAACGAAAGGGACTTTTACGCATTTTAGAGTAAGACCATGTAATTGAGGAGTTATTTTGATAGTTTTTGGCTTTTGACGCGTTTAACGAAGCGTTCCCCTTTTTCAACGCCATGTGGGGGCGGCAAGACATCCCTGTGACAGGTTACAGAAATAATGTGAGATCGCATCCCTACCCCTTTTCCAACGCCATGTGCGAGCGGGAAGGCATCCCTGTGACTGGTCACACAGAAATAATGTAAGGTCGCACCCCTACCCCTTTTCCAACGCCTCGTGGGGGCGGGGAGGCACACTTGTGACTGGTTAAAGAAATAATTTAAGGTCGCACCCCTACCACTTTTCCAACGCCTCGTGGGGGCGGGAAGGCACCCTTGTGACTGGTTAAAGAAATAATTTAAGGTCGCACCCCTACCCCTTTTCCAACGCCACGTGGGGGCGGGAAGGCACCGCTGTGAATGGACTCACGAATAATGTTGGCCCCTAACTCTTGTCAACGTTTTGTGGCGATGCTAGAATTAATTCCTGTGTTTAGTCACAAATAATGTCTTATATATTTTATTGTACATAATTCTTGTAATTTAATCGAATAATGAATTGTTTACCGAGACTCTCGGCTTTAGGAATTAGTTATTTTATAATAATTCATTTTTACCGTTACTGTAAGTTTTTTGTTCGTACCTATTTTTACATTCTCATTCATGAGAGTGCAATGTAATCGTTCAAATTTTCGATCTCTGGTTTTTGACGGATCTTTACGTTTCGGCACGCACAGAATCCGAAAAGCATATCATTTTGTCGGTGTCTGGCTGCCTGTATGTATGTCTGTATGTATGGTTATATGAATGTTGTAGCCACGCTAACTTTTGAAGGATTTGTCCTATCGAGTCCGCATTTGATACACTTTTGAAGGTCCCCAAAATGAAGGGTAAGTTCGTTAATCAGATATTCTCAACCAAAATTCAAAAATTAAGAATTTTCAAAATTAAAAAATTTTTTTCTTCAAATTTTATTATAGATGGGTAAAACACTGGAAAATTATTTAACTAAAATTTTTTATTTTCATGAAAATTAGAAAAGTTATATACTTTTCAAAAATTTGAAAATTTTCAAAAAATAGAAAAATTTTTTTTTTCATACATCCAAAAATTTCATTTAAAATTTTCATTAGATACCAAATATATTTCAAAACTATTCTAGCCGAATTTTTCGATTAGCCTACATTTTAAAAAATTAGAGCTTTATCAAAATTTTAGAAAAATTTTTACATTCTCATTCATGAGCGTGCAATGTAATCGTCCAAATTTTCGACCTCTGGTTTTTAACGGATCTTTACGTTTCGAAACTCACAGAATGCGAAAATCATAACATTTTATCGGTATCTGTCAGCCGGTCTGCCGATAAAACTTCACAAAATTATATGCTTTTCAACATTTTGAACATTTTCAAAAAAAGGAAAAAATTTTTTTAAATAGGTTAATAAATATCTATCCAAATTTGTACTAGATATAAAATATATGTTTTTCGAAATTCTTATCATGAATTTTCTTAATCAGACAAAAGTTCCAAAAGTTAAATCATTTTCGAAAATATGCAATTTTCTATTTTTAAGAGATCCATAACTTTAAAGCGTTGTTTTCAGTAGATTTTAATAAGATTTACAAATTATCTTGATGAAATTTTTCAATTGGACACAAGTTATCAAACAGGAAGCGCGAGTTTCGTAAAGAGAAGAGTGCCCAGCACGCAATGAGAATGTGCCCGCGCGGCGGGAATATTTCTTATACATAACCTTTTTTATGGGTCTTTTCATACCAATTTTTGGAGAGAGTCAACATTCGGGGATACCCACTCCCATTCAAAACCTCACACCTATCCAGCAGTACCACTCATTTTTCATATCACTCCTAGAATATGAACAGAACACTAACTCATTTAGAGTATCGAGTATTTCGAATTTTCTTTTTACAAACATGTTTTTGATCAGTTTTGACCATGAAAACTAAATTTTAAGGTGTTTGCATGACTGCTATACGTAATTTGCTTTTATTTCGTATTTTGGTCTTCGAGAAAAGCAGCCGGCAACCAACAATCTTGCTGGCGCCGGCAACTAACAATGTTGCCGGCGCCGGTAATGTAGACTCCACCAATTTTGTTTAATTCCTGATTTTCGCAGACTAATAAAATTCCGTGACTTTTGCCTGATTTTCAGGCCTACAATGTCTGATATTCTAAATTTGTATAAATTTCCACACATTTTTCGGTAATTTTACCATAAATTTCCAAATTACTGGAAAATTTGTTTCTATTGTTCCTCAAATCGAAAATTTCCTACAGTTGACACAAAAAATATTGCGTGCACATGCAGCTGAATATAAGAGATTCTTATTTGAGATATTTATCCGCTGATTTGAGCTTTTTATACAATGTCTTAAATAATAAAAATCGCTGCTCACTAATACTAGCTGTAATAATCATGTACGTTCCTTTGAAATTGCTGAGAAACAGCATTCTGTTTGAAACCGGCTACCATCGAACTAACCATGGAAAAAAATCTAATATCAATAGAATTTGTAATGAGGCAAATTTATATTGAACAAATAATAACGTTTTCGACTGACCAGCGACGCACTTTCAAATGAGCTCTATAGAACGCTGAACAATTTGGCCTAAGTCGTGTTGATTAGTTTTAACACGCTGTATGAGATTAATGGGCCACCGCACAAAAAGCTTACCCATTTGTATTCAATAAATATAATATTTTCAAATTTTTATTTGAAAAAGAAAAAAGTATGCCCTTTTCATATTTGTATTTTTGTCGCGCTATGCCGTCACCTAGAAGTGACGTCATATGCTTTCAATATTTCTTAAACAAGCTGGAAGTTCATGCTTTTTCTTTAAAAATGGAAATAAGCAAATTCTAAGACTGGTGTTTTTGAAAAGCCAACAGCCATTTTATAGTAACTTTTGGTCCAATATCTGTTTAAAAAATTTAAGTTGATAAAATTATAAATGGTTTCTAATAACTTCATCATTTGCGAATGAATCTGAATAGTTTTTAACTCGATTTTATACAAATTAAGAGGGTATTACTTAGGAATAAAAACTTTATTTCCATTCTTCAACTCGTTCTTTAATCTGATTAAATGAAAACCCGTCTTAAAAATCGGTTCCCATAGATTTTTTAAAAATTTAATTAACCTTGTTTTCAGATGGAAATGAACAAATTCAATCAAAATTGTAGTCCCTAGACAAATATGCCCAGAGTCTTGCATTTTGCCAATCTGTACATCTAAGCGAAAAATAGATAAACGCGATAAAAAGGCAGATTTATTGCTCCTTCCACCAATTACAGCCAACCCCCTCAAGTTTAGTGAAATGCAAAAGGATAACTTCACGCTTTAAGCTCATTTTCCTCGATGAAATCTAATATCTATTTAACAACTCAACCATTAATATAATATTAATAATAAATATTCTTGAATTGTATTATTCCAAAACACATCAAATTTGTATAAAAAATAAAAAGAAATTTTCATAGTTGTAATTCAAAATATGCTTAGAAATTTTTCGAATTAAAAAGCAATTTTTGTAGTGTTAGTTTTGCGAGTTCAATTCCGTTTGATTTTTTTTTCAATTTTAAGTCCATTTTATTAAAAAAGAGCTTGAAACTAAAACAATTCTTTACTCAAGACATAATAAACTTTGAAATTTTAATAAATAAAAAAGAAGCATTGCTTTTTTTCATTTCACTTGTTTGCCCTTGCGGAAGGTACAACACGAGATTCAGACTGCTAGACTCGTATTTGCAATAATTATTGCATATATTTCAGATTGTTTATTCTTCTTCGTGGTCTGACTTCGTTTTCGATCTCTTAGACTTGAGTCTCAACGAACCCCGATTCTCTAAATATAACAGAGCACAGAACTTTCTCGTAATTTCGAGGAAATCATAAGTAATGTTTCGTCGCAATTCATTTCAGGGTCGCAAAACGACTTTCAAGAAACTTATAACTTACAACCGAGTGAGAAAAGATGGGACCAAGGAGGACATAAAAAGTATTTCCTTTTATCTTTTTAATTTGTCTTGAGATCGTTAAAGAAACAAAATATACGAGGTTTTACTACTTTTGATACGGAAAATCAGCGGAAATAATGAGAAAATAATTCAAATGACTTTATTATAAAAAAGAGGAAAGTTGCGATTTGGGTTGCAGGTGGAATGAATTCCTAATATTTCATATTTATGGGCTTCAGTACATGAATGGAAATCTTATCTTGTAAATGATACTTAAGATGGAACTACGAGTAAGTAAGTAGAATTTGACTTAAAATCAAATTTGATTGTATAAAAAATAGATTTCTAATAATTATCCATGTTTAGTGATCGAAAAATACTACACTTTAAAAAAAAAATGAATTTTTATACTGAATTAGACTTTGTTTTAACTTTATAAGTCGCTGTTCGGCAATGCTGACTCCCAGTGATTTACTTCGTCTCAAATAGTCATTTCGACGGTTACTTCAACTCTAAAAAAATTAAAACATTTCTGAATTAAAAATCTCCAGGAAATAGAATTAATAATATATGGTAAATATATTAATTTTTTTTTAAGGCAGAACACAACCAATATTTTAAAATATCTCTGATTATCAAAGGATAACATTAGTTTAAGAAAATTAAGTGCAAATGGGAATAAAAAATTTGGTTTGTTTCCTTAATTTTGAAAAATAATCTAATTATCTACAGGAAAGAAAATCACTAATAAAAAATTCAAGACAATACATAAAACTTAAATATGCATTTGCAAAAATTAAAATAAGTGTAGAGTGAGTAGAAACAGACATTAAGTAGAGAACGGACATGTTTGGCAAGATGCCAAGTAGATAAAGTATAAATTAGGAGAGCCTTTAAGTAGGGAAAGTAAAGTTTGATAAGACGCCGACCAATGTTTGAATGTTCTTTATGTTCACTCGCTCTGTGCGTTACTTACATAGATGAAGAAGTTAGGAATGTGTTCCGTATACGTGCAATGATATATTATAACCGGAAACTCCAAAAATTATAATACTCTCATACATTGTCGAAACATTAGATTGTATTGAAAACATCAATGAATAATTATCCTCAAATTTAGACAATGTAATTAAAGTTATAATAAGATCATATTTAATCAACATTTAAATTTTAAGCGAAATAAAATTTTGTTAAATCAAACTGCTTAAATTTAAAATTACACAAGATTTTTCAAAAATGCTGTTGAAAATAGTAAAAGTAAGAGCTACTATCCCAATTATAATTTTCAACTTTTGTATTTGAATAAGAAACATGACTTGAATCGTTTGAATTATTTATCAATCTACACATTGGAAATATTAACAGGGTGGCCGTTTTAATAGAGAGAAAAAAGTCCCAGTTATGAAGTAACAAAATTTAAATTTTCAAAAGTAAAAAAATTTTGATTTGAACAAATCAAAACTAAACTGCAAGCGTAACTTAAAGTCAAACTTTTTTAATTTTAATCTTTTACAATTGAACGTTAAAAAACTTTTAATTTTGAAATTTTTAAGTTAATTGAATAGTTCTAATATTTCTGGTTAAAAATACAAATCCAATCTATCGTTTTCAGTGCTCTAAATTAAAACCAATCCTCCCTTTCAACTCAAATTAAGAAAAATAGTAAAAAAAAATCGGCTACTCTTTCTATTCAATACACAACTGAAAGTAAAAATTTCATCCCTGCCAACCTGATAAAATATTTAAAATATACAAATGTGTTTCTGGAAATTAAGAAAAACTCAAATATGATTTCTTCGTAACAAATTCAATGAAAATGTTAAAAATACCAAATTTGCCCGCCTTGAACTCAATAAACATGTAAAAAACAAAAATTTCATCTTCCAATTTGAAAAAATTTAATAAAAAAATGTCTTCCCTTTTAAAATTAGAATATTGAAATTCAAACTTTTTGTGATATAAATAATGTTTATTTTAAATTATTTCAAATTAATACTTGTTTAATTATTATTGATCATCAAAATTCAATACTTTCACTTACAAATTAAACATTTTAAAAATAGAATAATTAAAATTGTAACGCTGTGATTCAAAACTGTAAAATATTGGTGAAAAAATTCAAATTAAATGATTTAAAAATAGAATATTAGATAAACAATGTTCGAATAGGATTTTAAATAAGTTAAACTCATTTTGGTATGAATCTATCAATTCGAAATTATTTTGAAAATGAGAATAGTTTATAAAGTTTTAATCGGACGTTTACGGATATGTTTAACTACTAACGCCTTCAAATCGAAACAGGTCAATATAAAACTTAAAAAATTTGATATCAAACATTTTCAAATTCAAAAGCTTTTAATTTTAAATTTTTAAGTCTCAAAAACTGCACTTTAAAGATTGAAAATTTATGCTTGAAAATGAAAATTTATTACAGAAAAAAATTATTTTAGAATTACCCAATGTAAACGGAATGATTTTATAATTAAAAAAGTTAACAATTGAACTTGAAATATAAAAAATTTGAAATCGAATTGATTTTGAAGTATGTTACATTATGTGATGTGAAATTTGTGATATTTTATAGATAGGTTTTTTGGTAAAATGTCTGTTCTTTTAATATCAATTTGAAAGAATTTCCAATAAACGCTACAATTCGAACAGAAAGTAAAGAAAAAAATATTGTTCAAATTTATAATCAGAAGCCAATTTGAAAATTTAATTTTCTCAGTGAATATAACATAAAAAACTGATTTCAAATTTACTAACTTAGACAATTAGTAATAAAAGTAAAATAAACTTCATTTAGGCGAAAGCAAATTTAAAAGTCAAACAAACGTTGTATAGTACAAATACATATTTAAAAAGGTGAGTGTAATCTATTTCTAAACTCAAAAAAGTTCCATACAAATTCAAATGCTTAACTTCGAATTTGAACAAGAACAAGATCGAAATTAATGAGAGAAAATGAACAAACTGTTTACAAAAAGTGTTACACACAAACAAATTTGAAATTTGCCTATTCCAAAATTCTGCAAATAAATAAAAAAATAGTTTTTCAAACGGTTCTTCACAAAACTAATCTTGAACTCCGACATGTCATTAAATCCGGGATAAATAAATACTCTGAAATTTCCTGATGAAAGAGAAGAAAAAACTTTTTTGACGGACGAAAGATTGTTAGAAATTGCAAGATATTTATTTGACATGATCTGACGGTTGTGGATGTACAGAAGGCACGTGGGACGATGTCACTGAATCCATGATAAATAAATAAATTGAAATTTGCTATTGTAAGACAAGAAGAAAAATAAATTTGAAATCGAATGATGAAAGACGGTCAGAAATTGCAAGAAGTTTGACGAGCTCCGACGGTTGTGGATTGGTAGAGGGCACGTGGGACGATGTGCTGCTCGTAGCGCGTGTTCCCGGTCATCGGATCTTGAGAATGAAGAAAACATTGGAAGTCCCTAAAAGTGGGCCAGGCCAGGAAAGATAAACAAAAACTCACCTCAGATCTGAGGACAGCGGTGTCAATCATTGAAGCATACCAGCAGGTAGCGACGAAGACGATAAAAAATAGCCTGAAGTGTGCCATTTTAATTTGTTCCAAGTCAGCTCCCTTGTACCACCCTTTCACCTCCTTTCTTCACACTGGACGAAGAAGTTCTCCAAAGTTCCAAACGAAAGTGCACAGGCCAATCGCACAAAGTATCGCTGGCGCGAATCCAACGACGATTTTTTTTCTAAAAGGTGTCGTTCGTCTGACAACACCCAACGTGATTTTCTCAGTCAGTGGAAAATAAGAAAAAGTAGTTCCGATCGGAAAAACAAACTAAATCAATTTGCGCGGCGTGCGAGTGAGTCTTCGTAACTTTATGGTTTGAGTTTGAGCTTCGCGCGATTCACTGTTCTCGACTTTATACATAGACTGTCTTCTCGTATAGAGTGAGGACGCTTTCGAGGCGTCGAGGGTTTATATAGGCTGTGAGCTAGCCGGCACCGCTGGTGGGGGTAAGACTAAGCTAGAAGTTATAATAATAAGTAATAAGTTGAACCTAAGTTGCGATTTGAGCGACGATACCACGGGGGTTGGGTATTCCGGAAGTGGGGGTGGGACAAGAAATCGGTACGAGTCAAAAGACGAAGGAAACGAACCACCCTCTCGTATTCTATATGGGTGGGAAAATAAAAAATTTGCAATTATTCGATTTTGAATCGAATGGAAAGAAACTATTTCAGATCGACAAAAACATTTTTTTTCTATTTATATTTATTACAATTAATGTGAAAATAATTATTTGCGAGATCAAGAAGTGCGCTTTTATTTTATCATTATAATTTTTCTGTATTCAATGAGGATATTTTAATGTAAACCATTTACGATATTGTGGAAGTCAAAGTAACAACTTTATCGCTGCATCTCGACGCTTAAAATATAAAAAGTAAAGTTTCGTTATCAATATTCTTTAAAATAAAATTGTTTTTCATAGGAAGTCGAAGGTGTGATGTGAATTTTAAAAATGTCTTTAAACTTGGGAAGATTTGAAAGGATTTCATATAGGATTTATAGGATTTTAGGATATTTTAGAAGATTTAAAGAGATTTCAGAAAAATTCCAACATTTACAAATATTGCAAGAGAGTTTTAAGGTATTTCAAGGAACTTCGTAAGATTTTCGAGGATTTCAATAATATTAAGGAATTCTAACGGACCTCGCGAAGGTCTTTTAATGAGTTTCTCAGGATCTCAAACGATTTAACTAGACTTTATATGTTTGGGATGACTGCAAAATCCCAAAAAATTAAATTCCCGAATGATAAATTTACGGAATTATAAAATTCTCGAATGTTAATAATATTATCAGTTTTGAAAATTCCCGAATTATAAAATTCCCAAACACTTAATAATATTATCGAATTTTTAAATTACCGTCAGTTTCTTATATGACCAATTTTGATAATTGCCGAAGATTCAATAATATTGTCGAATTAAAAAATTCCTGAATAGTTAATAAGATGATCGAATTTTAAAATCACGCACAGTTACAAATATTATCAAATTAAAAAAATTCCTGAACAATAAAATTCCTAAATAGTTAATAGTATTATCGAATTTGAAAATTCCCGAATAATAAAATTTCCAAACAGTTACTATATATTATTGAATTTGAAAATTTGAGAATTTCAGAATAATGAAATTCCCGAACAGTTAATAATATTATAGAAATTGAAAATTCTCGAATAATAAAATTTTTGAACAGTTAATAATATTACCGAATTTAAAAATAATAATATATTCAATAATTCAATATTATTCACGAATGTAAATATATGAAAATTTCAAAACATGTATTTATTAAAAAAAAAATATATAATATTTCAATTAAAAATATTGTTATTGCTTAAAGTTTCTAAAGTTATTTTTTTAATTTAAAATAATAATAATTGAAATAAGTTTTCTTCCAGAAATATATTTTCCAACTATTGTTATTATAAATTCAAATAATAATTTTAGAAACTTTAAACGTTGAAAATAGTTTTTTTTTTAATCAGAACGTTTGATTCCTATATTTTTTTTATAAATAAATCATATTTATAAAAAAGGTTTAACTGATTATAGTCGAGAATTTTTTAGTTCGGATATTTCCAAAGAGTTAAAGATATTTAAAAATATTTCAAGGTTCTTCCAAAGATTACAAAAGACTTTAAAGATTATAGGGTATTTTAAAAGATTTCAAGAAATTTTCAAAAGCTTTACAAAATATCAAGGGATTTAAAAAGATTTCAAAGAATTTCATATATTTGAGGTTATTTTATAGTATTTTCAAGAATTTTCAAAAGATTAAAAAAATGTCAAGCAATTTCCAGAGACTGTAATGATTTTAAAGGATTTAAAAAAATCGGACGCGTTTTTAAAGAATTTCTTACAGCTTGGGAAGATTTTAAAGCAAATTATAGGACTTACAGGCTCTTAGAATATTTTTAAACATTTTTTAAGAATTTTCAAAAAATTTCAATCATTTCAAGCGAATTAAAATTATTTGAAGGATTTTAAGTTATTTTTAAGTTCTTCAATAAAATTTTTAAATCTTTGAAAAAATGCTAGGAATTTCAAAAGATTTCAAAAGATTTGAAATATTTGAGGGCATTTAAAAAGATTCATAGGGATTTTTAATAGAATGCCATAAATTCAAGGTGTTTTCAAGGAATTGCAATATTTTTGAGTTTCTAAAAAGATCGCTATGAATTTTCGATAAATACCAACAAATTGGAGGGTTTTCGAAGGATTCGAAATATTTGAAAGTATTTGAAAAGATTTTAAGGAATTTTTATTATATTTCAATAAATGAATAGTATTTCATTGGAATTGAAAGATTTTAAGTTATTTTTAAAGATTACAAGTTATTTTCAAGAGTTTTAAAAGTTGTCAAGGAATTTCAGGAATTTTAATGATTTTAAAGAATTTAAAACAACGTGCATGCGGTTTTAAAGAATTTCGAAAGATATAGAACAATTTTATTAGTCCTATCAGATTTTAGGATATTAACAAAAAATCCCAAGGATATTTTAAAGGATTTTAACGGCTTTCATCAGATTTCCGAGATTGATGAGTTATTAATCAATTTTCCTGGATTTTAGGAAACATCATTAGATTTCACGGATTTTGATGTACCTGATTTGTCATAATTCTTATATTCGTTATATTTATACATTGTAAGTTAAACATAAAGATTAATTTTAATAAAAGCATAATGTAGTTTCATTTTTTGATGTCTATATATTGAAACTATATATTTATAAATCATTTTCATGTTGGAAAAAATTATAATAAAGTACAAAATTATTTTTAAATTTAAAAATAAGGAGAATATCGATTATTTTCCGTTTTTAACTAACTTCATTTGTCGCAAATCACTTTTATGTTTCTGAAGGACAAGGTTATGCAATAAAAATTTTATCATTTTGAAGAATATTTTTAGAATATATATTTTTTTTCATAAAGTTTCCTTCAAAATATCCTTCTTCTAATAATAAAATCGTGTTACCGAATGACATAAAATTGTTGTACCTTGTTTTTCGAGCTTCTAAATCGGTTATTTCGCTTAAATAAATTAAACTTATTTTTATTTCTTTTTTATCTTCTCTTCTGGAACTACATTCAATAATTTTTAATCGTTAATTAAATCCAATGTGGAAATTTAACTTTCAAGACATAAAATCGATGAAAAACTGTTTTTTACCGGATTACATAGAAACTTGGAGACATTTCAAAAGTTTTATAACTCTGAAACTATAATTCAGAACGCGAAAAAAGCTTTATTTTGTAATAATTCCATTATTAAAAAAACGTGTATTCAACAATTAGATCTTGTTTTCTATTAATAGAAATAACGCCATAAGTGTTCAGAAAGGTAGGCAGAGATACGTTGATTCCATTTTATATTGACACTGAGTAAAGTAAAAATAATTTGCAGAGACAGGATATTATTGGAGAAAATTCGCTGTACAAAACCATGTAGTTAGGAAAATCATTCCTCCAAACACAACGGTCTAATATTCCAAGGATACGTTATCAACTTTTTTATTTTTACCCATATAGACTTCAGATTTGATTTTCTTTTTTACTTTTTTTATTAGATCAATTTCATTAATTGTAAGCTGAATTTTATTTGTTGTCAAAGAATTTTTTGATTTGTTATCATCTTAAGAAAAATTCGAAATTCAGTTGCAGCTTCTTGAGGGATTACGGTTTTATTCGTTTTTCGAAATTCAAAAGAAGATGTGCATTCGCAAATGTCGACTTTTTCGAGTACTGATTTCTAGATTTCCTAAGTGAGAAATTAAATCATGAAAAAGTATTACAAGTTGCTAGATATTTCCACGTAAAATTATTTTTTATTTTATACACGTGTACATGCAGATGTTTGAGAATTAAGTGGGGTGGAGCAAAATATTGGTATGAGCAGGGAGTCTACTAGGGAGCATTTTCCAAATATAATATTCAATTGTTAAATTTTGCAATTCCTACCCCCTACATTTCTTCCTTTTGGTGAAAAAATTCTGTAATATGTTTTCTTTGAATTAGGACAAATTTTTAGAGGTTCCGCTAAGTCGTTTCAGATCTGAAAATGAATGCCGTTAGTTTAAAATTTTATTTAAATAGAATTTTAAGGCTGAACAATTTTTTTTCAAACATTGAAAGTATTTCTTATTTATTGAGGAAAAAGCTCTAAATTTTATGAAACATGTAAAAAATTCTGAAGATATCATCGGGGTTAGATATGAAAATTTGTTAAATGAATGGTCTGAAATGTCCACTAAACATTTTTTTCCCTGGAACAACATGTACTGAATTTATTGATAGGTAAAGATAAATTTTTAAGTACGTACTATAGCAATGCTTAAAATGTAAAAAAATGTTTATTTTTGTGTGTTTCGAAATTCAAGGTTTTTGATATCAACTGGTATAAATATATACAATTTACACCCAACTCGCGATTTAGGAATATTTATAACTGCTAGTCCACATAGTTTCTCAGTTCGCAGGGCGAGAGACGGTTGCGACTTTCGCCTCCATTTGGAAACGGTTCAGACTGCCCTGACTGTTTACGTTTCGAGTTTCTCGATTTAGGAACCAGGATATTTGCAGCTAATCCCCCGACACTGTTCCTAAACCGAGAGACGGGAGTATTCCTTATCAAGAATATTGATGTATCTCACGGTTGCTCCCATCAGGACCTATTATGGTTCGAATACAGCAACCCTTTTAATTGAGATGATTTCCATAATAAGCCGGCCCCTATTGTGACCCTGGACAGGATCGCTTTAGGCCCTAAATAATTTGCATGGTACAAAAAAAATCATTCTTAAGACGAAAATTAGACGTATGAAATGCTTGCTCTATGTCAGACCTGAACTCATTCGTTCTAACTGTGCACCACGCAATACAAACTCCTAAACCATTTTTTTTTTAAAATTTTGGACTATTTTTGGAAATCGATGAAAATTTTAGTGAATTATTTTCTCGTGTTAAATTGATTAGCGGTAAGTACTCAAATTAAAATAAACATTTTAGCAGATTAGTAAAAAAAGAAAGTTGTGAATGACGTTTATAGGTTAGGTCATTGTGTCACACGCGTGTAACATGTGAAAAAATGATTATGTTTATATTTATTCAACTTTAATCATACGAATTGTATATTATTTGTGCAAATTATCTAAAAGGATTTTATTTAATTATTTTCATAAACAGAAAAGAGAACCAATTTTTAAAGTATGTGAAGACGCTGAAAAATTTGGTCACGAAAATACTTTTTTTGATATATTTTTATTATATTAAAACAGTACACGTAATTTTTTATAGATAAATTGTATTTTTTATCACTATCAACTTTGCAGATACCTGGAACTATCAATGTTATGGAATAGTGCATATAAATTCAAAAATCTGGACCCAGCGTACAAATAAATACGTCACTTTACAATTATATCGGACATATTTTGTCAATGAGAAGAATAAGAACGGCATTTACTTGCACTGAAGGGCCTATTGGGGCCCTAACGAGGACCCCTAACATTAGTTGGGAAATAATGAGGATTCTTGTTACGGGCCTGAACAAATTTCCATTGACGGCCCCTAACAATTTTGCGTAACCAAACTAGTATGGCCCCTAACAACTTGCCCCACGCGAGGACCATTTCGCTGACCCCACCATAAACGAAAAAATTTAACTTTTTTCTCGGCCAAATGTTTAGTGCAGAATTTGGTCAAATTTGTAGAACCAAAATTAGAATTTGTTCATCACCGGAAGTACCTGACTTCTCAGAAAAACACTGGCGGGGCCAGCGAAACGTTTCGCCGGCCCCGCCATGATGTTTTCTTTATAGGGGGTAGTTTTTAGGGGTTAAAGATGGTTGCACAAATTTGAACAAATTAAGACGAAAATAATGCACACATATAAAGTTGATTTTGGATAATGTCGTGACTAGCGGCACGTTGCGCTGGATCTGATATGACGTTTGCTCAATAGGGTGTAGATTCTAGGGGTTGAAATTAGTTGCACAAATTTGAACAAATTAAGACGAAACTAATGCACCCATATAAAGTTGATTTTGGATAATGTCGGGGCCAGCGAAACGTTTCGCTGGCCCTGCCAGTATTTTTCTGAGTAAAAGGAACTTGCGGTGATGCACAAATTCTAATTTTGGTTGTACAAATTTGAGCAAATTCTGCACTAAATATTTGGCCGAAAAAAAGTTAAATTTGCGTAGGAGGTGGGGCCAGCGAAATGGTCCTCCCCATGTGGACCCTAATAAAAATAGGGAAACCCAATCAGGCCCTCAACAATACCCCATTAAGCTTTCTACACGGAATTAATCTTTTGCTTCATAATTTAACATTTTGGTTAAAATTTTGTATCTTTCTTGGCTGAAGAATTTTTCTTTGTTGAGTTCAACTGTTTTATATTTCAAATTAAAAGCTTTTCTGATTGAAATATAAACTGTCACATAATGATATATAATGTAGAATAATGCCAAATTTAAGTTTTGTAAAATACAAAGTCGAAAAAATATTAATATAAAAACTTTTGAAATTTTATTAATTATGGAAATAAAAAATTAACGGGGCCATACCTGGACCAGATCAAGCCCCCATTTTGGATGCCCAGATCTGGGCCCGGTCGGGTAGGGCGTTTCATTTACGGTCCGGCGCTAGACAGATTACCCTCTCGGACCCACATTTCTCCCGATCAGGGCCCGACCTGCGTCACATCTAAATTTCTGCACGGGTAAACTTTGACTAGGGTTTTTTTAATCTAAGAGAAACAGATCTTTTAAATAATTTTCTTCTGTATACAAAAATTCATAATTTAAATAATTAAAGATTTTTAAAAAAATTGGATCAAATCTTTTCAAAAATGGCAAAAATAAATTATTTTATTGTTATTTCTAGAGTAGATTAATTTAAAGGACCATCTCTATTACAAAGGATGAAAACGCGTTGAACAAAGACAAAAATGATTCAATCTAATTTATTTAATTTTGAGTATTTTAATAAATTTTTAGAAAATTCTCTTAAAATTTTCAACATTTTTAATATGTTAAATCCAAACTGAAATATTTTTTAAATTGAAGAGATCTTCTGCGGTTATCTTTAACATTTCGATCTATTTCTAAAAGAGTTTTAATTCCTGACAAAAATCAAAGGGCCTATCCGGATAAGTATGTGAAAAGTGCCCTGGAACCTTAGCCAACCGTGCTTGGCCCTATAGTCCAGCCATCTGATACTTTTAGATGGTAATTTCTGGGGCTGTCTTTTTTTTCTCTTAAGTACTTCATTTGTGGGTGCATAATATGGGGTCAGGTTCTGTGAACAGAATTTCGTCCCGGAATACGGAAATTTTTGCCAAAAATCACATGTTTTTTTCCTGTGTAGCTCAGATCCTGATAGCCAGTTCTAAAAATGGTCAATAGATGAATTGAAGTAGACGGAAATACCTGTAATTAAAAAAAATACATCCGAACAATAATAGATCAAGAGTTAGTCCCTTCCAAAGGTGACCCATTTCGATCTGAATTTACAGGTACACGGAGAATATTTGTATTTCACGTAACTTCGTTTGGTAAACGGAGGACATTATGGCATTTTATTAAAATTTCACAATCATTCATGTAAAATAAAATAGGATAATATTCGATATGAAAATATCGATTATTAATATAAATTGATTATAATTTAATTCGCTATTTAGCAAGAAATAATACAACTAGATAATAAATATTACCTGGTAGTTAAGTAAAATGATTCGAACTGTTAGTTACAGTTTCAATGAAAGAAAACAAAGTGTACCGCTCTATATGTGAATTCTACATCCCAGTCATGTAAAATTTCGTGTGTCAGAAAAAATACATTCTCGCTACAACCAGATTCTGTGGAAGGTCATCCCACTTACTAAATACATCCTTACATAATTTGTCTTAAACAATTAAATTAAACCACAATTCATTACATATAATATAGTCGCACGCTTTTAATAATATAAACGCTTTTACAAATCGAAAACGCTGTGACGGGTTTAGAACCACCCTCGTTTAACGCGTTCTATCGCTAACGACTAGACCTCACGGCTAAGTAAACACTTACAATATCGACAAAAAAATCTCGTCTAAAAAGTTGAAGTACGAGTACGTCAGGGCAGTACAAAAAATATCTGTTCCCCGTTCATTGAAATGCCTTATTTTAGCATTTTATTAATAAACGGGCTTATAAATTTAGAGGAAGTCAATAAACACATTGGATAGTTTTTTTTATTAAAAATGTTGTAACTTTAAAACACTAACTTATTTAATTTTCAATATTTTAAATTTGTGAAAAATAGAACATTAAAAACTTACAAATTAAATTATATAAAATCTATTACATTAAATTAGGTTAGAATTTAAGGAATAAAATCAAACATGTAAAAGTAATCTATATATTTGAATATTTTCTGCAGTCCTACAACATTAGTAAAAACTTAAAAATGTTAAAGTTTGTACGGGGGACTTGGCTTTACACTTCTACCCTGACCGTGTTGATGCCCCTAGCGATTCTCATTTTACCATACTGTTGTGTAATTCCTCTCATAATAAAAGTGTTTTGTATTAAATCCTAAAATAATTGTAAACTGTATCTAAATGAAGGAATCTTCTTCATTTACCGAACTAATGGGGTAAATTTTAATCAACAAATTTTCTCCGTGTGAATGCCCAGAGTACAGTTTTTTGTTACTATTTTTCTTTGTTATTTTTACACTTAATGTTTTTTTTTGTCAATCCGAAATTCGTCTTTTTGGCTTAAAAATTCAATAAATGGATTACCATTTTTGGTCATGAAATTGTAAAATTTTTAAGGCAAACACCAAGCATATAAAACTTGTAGCCAAAAAAATTAATTCTTAACCAAGAATTGTATATTAGACTTTTCATCCGCCTTATAAACTTCAAAAGATATTACAATTAGGAGAATTTTGTGTAGAAAAATATATTGCGCCAGAAGTTTCAGGAACATTCTAGACGACTATTTTTATTGCAAATGCTGAAAAAGTCACTTTTATAATTGTTTTTATGGTTATGTAAGTTCTTCGAAGTCCAATATTTGCATGAAAGTACGTTTTTCAATTTTTGCTATCATGTTCTACCATTTTGAAAAATCTCAGAAATTCGTAATAAGTACAGTGAAACTCTTCAATAGCCCTCCCTTCTATAGCCCTTCTGAGAATTGACGCCGCGCCGCATATAGGTCTAACAGGACTTGCGCGGGGTGCACGAGGTGCGCGGGATGTCGGCTGTCACTCAAGCGAGCGCTCAGCCGTGAACAAACAAAAGTGGAGTGGGCTATAATGAGGTAGTTTCCACCCACCATCAGCCCAAAAATCGGCACTATAGAAGAGTTTCACTGTACTTGATATATTCGAAAACTACGTGAATTTTTTATTCATATATGTATTTATGTTTTCAAGAAAATTCGACTCAAGGAATTTGAATGTCTGTCAAAATTTGAATTTCACACCAAAAATGGCTGACAAATTTTATTAGGTGTATTTTTAAGAGATATTTAATTTGGCTTTAGGTTTTACTTTTCCCGTAATTATCCGCCTAGTCACTTTAGTTTTAAGAAAAAGGAGAGAAATTAAATTTTTCACCTTGGGTAAAATAGCTCTTTAAATACTTAGTGAAACAAACAAAATCAGAGATTTTGATGCAATTTTCTTTAAAAAACTTCATTTCAGGAAATAAAAATTGAATATTTATATTTATGATTAGAAAATAAGATTGCTTTTAAATAATGCAGCGTGTACTTCTATCGCGAAATTTTAACTGTTCATTTTGAAATTACGTATAAATATCCTTATCATCTAGCAATTCGCGCAGATATTAGTGTGTATCTTTTTACCGGTTTTCTTACCGAAATTTCAGTGAAAAGAAAGGATTGGTGAAAGAACTACTTTACGAATTACGCATGAATGCATTATTAATGAAATAACGTAAATTGGCATTTGTAAATTTAGTATTATTATCCTTCTAATTTAAAAAATTTCCGCAAATTGATGTGATGTCTTTTAGGGGTCACAACACTTGTTCCATAAGTGTCTTATTGCCTAATGATACAGCTTTCGATTCATAGGCGTCAAACGTTCCGAGTACAGAGGATTGTCAATGTTAATTTCATTACATCAATCATTTTTATTGGCCATTTTCGAATACGAATTTCATACAATCTTGCATCATAATAAAATAAGGCGTGCACTTCATATTATGTATATTCTAACGTGTGAAAAAATGCACAAATTACGAAACAAAATAAAAAATCTTCTACTTCCTTTATATTTTGTCAATGCGCCTTTTTATTAAATTATGTTTCACTCAGATAAGTAAACGTTATATTTTCGAGGCTGGAACTTCCTCTCTCAAGAGAGTATCCATTTCCTGCCTCAAAAATATGATAAAAATTCTTCATTTTTAATAAAGTTTCATCGTTACAATGTACGAAGTAAAGGATTTCGTCACAAATGTAGAGATACCTGAATTAAAAATACCAATTTCCAGAGCAGAGAAATTTGAAATAAACTTTTTTTAATATTTATTTCATATTAATTTGATATTGTGATATTACTTTTTGAATATGGTATTTTAAATACAGATTTCTGTAAAAACAGAAAAAGAAACAGGAACATTTCTGAATAAGTCACTTACATGGAAGTTTTTTCAGAGAAGTTTGCAATAATCATATTTTTCATGATATATTGAATTCATTTTATAAAGCTTTATAATCCTAGCATCTAAGTAAAAATGTTGCATTTGCAACATAATAAGTGCATTTTTAATTAAATAGTTGAATTTTCAACCAATAAGATAAATTTTTTAACTAAAAAATATGAATTTTCTTCTAAAAAAGATTAATTTTTAACAAAATAGTTAATTTAAAAAAAATTCAAATTAAAAAAAAACAGTTACAGTTTCAACCAAAGAGATCAATTTTCACCAAAAATGATAAATCTTAAAAAAAATGCTGTTAAAAAGTATTTCGTTTTTTAGCTAAGTAGTTGAATTTAGAACCAAAAAAGACGAATTCTGAACGAAAAATATAATAAATGCTATGAAAAAAAATTATTAAAAATCAAACAGTTAAATTCTACCAAAAGAAGTCAAATTCTCAACAAAATAGTTGAATCATCGACCAAAACCCACTAATTTTCATATCTGTAGATTTGATCCTGGTAAGATTTTTTTACAATTTCAATCAGTTAGAGAATTCTAGCTATGAATTAATTATTTTCACTGATGAATTAGTCAGTCTTACTGATTTATCAACAAAGAATAGCTGATTTATATTTTTCTAACTTTAAGTTTAAAGCTATTATTTGATTATACTGGAACAGTTAAATCTACTATATACAATTCAAATTTGTGGGGGGGGGTCGCTAATTGCTAATAGCTTTTGTTTAATAAATAATGCAAAATAGCATGGACTATATATATATATATATTCGGTTTTGATTCCGCTAGAATCAAACCGAAGGGCCTATGACGAAGACACCGCACGCGTCCTCGGATTGCGGATAGAGGGTCCCTGTATCAAGGGTTTCTGCTGAATATGTTTACAAAAATAAATAAGCAGTCATGGACAATTGTCTAGGGGCAGTCTCGACGGAATTAACTCCCAAGCGGAGATGTGAAAACCGTGCCGAAAGCTGAATGGCACCTGGGTGAGGTGTCTAGAACGGTGAGTCTGGGATACCGGGCGACCTCTCAGAGTACGCAGCCTTATCCTTGCATGTGGGGCTCTACAAGGATGGACGAACCCCTTTCCCTAGCTTCTCGTGGGAACAACAATGACAACACCAAACATAGTTGTAGTAAGTGCGGTTCAAAACAACAGAACGCGCAGGGCTCCCGACAATGGGTCGGCCAACAAAGCCGACCACTCTAGAGCTGGAGGAGCCAATGAAAATGGATTCAATGCGATGGATGGGCGGGATCCCGGGACCTTCAGGCGGACGAAGCGACTAAATCACGACTTGCTAGAGTGCTACGATGCAAGTGTGGCCCCTGAACGGGGTTACGCACGGCTGCATGCTCTGTGGTGCGAGAAACACCCGGAGCTATCGCATTTTTTGCAGCAACGTCTGAGAAACCATACCGAACTACTCCGAAAAAGGGGCAATTTAAGAGGAAGAGAGGCGACACTAAGACCAACCGCGGGCAGGCATCCAATAGAGGAAGAGCGATGTTTTATGACCCGGAGAAACATCAACACCAAGGTTTCTCTCAAGCCTAAAGATCTGCCTGAAATGGATGACGAGCTTCGTGGACATTTTTCCGAAAAATCCGGCCGATGCGTACTGTAAAACAAAACCAACGGCTGATCATAAGACAAAAAGACGAATGCATCAACTTGCCATAAAGATAGGCTGGGCAAGACAGTACGCGTCCCGCATTCAGTGTGTGATTGACTGCATCACATCTGGCAGGAATTTTACCGCCAAGATTCGAAAGTTCGCGCGCGAACTTTGGACCCGTTATCACACACTTAACAAGTCAAAGCTGCTGACCATCAGACAGCATATTTTTGAGATAATACGGATACTATCTGACGCTAAGAGAAGTCTAGAGTGGAGGGAGAGGTGGGTCAGAGGAAATCAACAGTTTCTCTCTGACCTATCTCGACTCTTCCAAGACCCTCCAGTTACTGTCGATCACCCGCCCAAACCAGAGGAGGTCGAAGTATTTTGGAGAAAAGTCTACGAAGTGCAGCATAGACTGGACGAAGAGTCAGGAAATATAAATAGCTTCAAGGAGCTGTGTGATGCTCTCATAACACCTGATCAAGAATGCTCACCCATCACTATCGAGGAGGTGCAAAAAGTATTAAGAGGGATGAAGAACTATTCCGCACCGGGACCAGATTGTATCAAAACCTTCTGGTGGAAGAAGTTTCCTTCAACCCATCAGCATTTGGCCCGTATTTTCACCTCATATTTAAAGTCAGAAGAGCCGATTCCGGAGTGGTTGGTAGAAGGGCGCATAATACTCCTGCCGAAAATAGGCAACTTAGCTGACCCGAAGAATTACAGGTCAATCACTTGTTTGAACACACTGTATAAGATATTCACAGCTATCCTAAATGATAGGATTGTTCGGGCAATTGAACCTGTGTGGCAGGAAATGTATGAAATACGAGGCTCAAAGAAAGGCGTAGCGGGATGTCGGGAGAACCTGATCATCGATAGATGTGTCTGCAAAGATACAGCATTCTACCAGCGTGACCTATCGATGGCCTGGATTGATTATCGGAAAGCTTTCGATTCAACCTCCCATAGACTTATCATCTGTCTTTTGGAAAGCTTAAAGGTTCATCCGCAAATCGTTAGGTGCATAGAGAGATTGATGCCGCTTTGGAATACCAGATTTACTATTTTATCTGGAAAAAATCGTGTGACAACTGACAAGGTCACCTTTCAGAGTGGTGTCTTTCAGGGCGACACCATGAGCCCACCCCTCTTTTGCCTTATATTATTGCCACTATGTCTAGCACTTCACCATTACGACGGGTACTTCTGCGGCAAACCTGCAGATCGAAAGTACAAGATCACTCATGTATTTTACATGGACGATCTTAAGATCTATGCTAAAAACAAAGAGCAACTACATATAGCTCTGGGGATTGTCGAACGATACACTAAGGAAATTGGAATGGAATTTGGGTTAGACAAATGCGCCAAGGTTTATTTGAAGCGAGGGAAACTTAATGGCATCCCTGGGCGTGCCACAGAGCCGCATTCAGAATGTTACATCTACCATATAAAGGATACTCTCCGAAGCAGATACAAACGCCTCATCCAGAAAATTTGGGCTTCCGAACTGTCGGCGAGGAACAAAGTATCTGCAACGAACATGTTTGCCGTCCCGGTACTACTCTATTCATTTGGAGTAGTTCCATGCACGAAGAACGAGCTCAGATCCCTTGATATCGGGACAAGAAAGGTTATGCACATGAACAAAAGTATGCATCTTAAGTCTTCTGTTCCACGACTGTACATCGAACGCCGTCAAGGTGGTCGCGGAATATTGAGTCTTAAATGTCTTCACAACAGGATTATTCTGGGTACAGCACATAGAGTCGCAAATGGAAGAGACCCTCTTCTTAAAATGGTCAGGAATCACGAAGAAGTAGGCAAAGGAGCGCTTCTGTACAAATCAACGGAGGAGGCTGCTGAAACACTTGGACTTAACTTCAGTATTAGGGCTGAGCAAAATGCATCAAATCTCATCTATCTCGAGTACGCACTCTTGAAAGCCCGGATTAAGAAAGCACAAGAGAAAAACTTTCGTGAATAGCTCCTCGATAAGAGGATGCACGGTATCTTCCACAGAAATGCGGGGGATCAGTCAATGTCGTGTGAGCAAACGTTTGCATTCCTTAAATCGCCCGGATTGAAGTCTGGTACGGAGGGTTTCATTTTGGCATACCAAGACGGTATCATTTCCACCTAAACATACTGTCGCCACATTTTGAGCCAAGACATTCCCGATGATAGTTACAGGGCGGTGCTATGCATACCGCGAGTATTTATTTCACATACTATCTAGTTGTCCAACTCATGCCGGAACGACCTACAACCAAAGGCACAATACGGCATTAAGAGTGCTTTATTGCCATCTCTGTCACTCTTACGGCATTAACCTTAATATCACTCCTCTAAACACTCCTAGGGAAATCGAGACAATTGTCGAGAATGGGAAGTGCCGCATATACTGGAACTTTATATTCTCGACAATTGTTTCTGTTGCACACTCGAGGCCAGACATGGTTCTTCTTGACTTCGAGAAGCAAACCATGTTCGTTATCGAATTTTCGGCACCAGGTGACAAACACATCATAGCCAAGAAGAATGAAGAGAAAGAGAGGTATAGATACCTTATAAGGGAGTTGCAACGATTGTACTCGGAATAATCTGTTAAACTAATCGTCCTTATCATCAGCGCTTTGGAGGTGCCAAGCTTTCACTGGTTAATAGCCTGAAAAGCATCCCTGCTTGTTAAGAATATGCTTAAACGCTTGCGGGAAAAATGCAGAAGGCGGTAGTCCTTGGATCGCTCCGTGTTCGCAGGGTGCATTAAACTTTTGCCGGATCGTTGTATTGATTCCGTTACAGACTGGAACCATCTATCTCACGGTCGTGAGACGTGGTTGTGGCTGAAATTTTACCGCGATTTCGCTGGGAGCGGGTGCAACTTTTCAGATTAGCACCCGCTCACGGCGAAATCTCGCGGTTGTCCTTATGACAAATTTTTAATATATATATCAAATCAAGTTGCGTAAAACGGATGATGCTTATGCAAATCCACAGTTTTTGACGAATCGTCACCAAATTTGGCAGACATATTCTTTTGGATCCCAAATAGGTCTTAAGGGTAGGGGGGGGG
>NC_046662.1:84761503-84776149 GCF_010883055.1 Belonocnema kinseyi | reverse complement strand
AATATACAAATAAATGTTCAAATTTAATACTTAATAGCATATTTATGTATTAAACATTTTCCCGCTAGAAAAAATAGGTAATACAAGACAAATGGTTGGGCCAATCAATAAAGTAGCAACCGCGTATTTTATAAATTAACATTTTCATTAGAATGATATTTAAAAAATTGACCGTAATTAAACATTCAGCATACCAATTTTAATTTTGTATTAATTTAATGTAAATAAAATAATTTAAAGTTCAATAAAGTTAATTGCTGTCACAATTCAATTGCTTATTATTGGTGCTATCAAACAGTACATCCAATACGTGCAGTAACTTTCAATTATTTCTAATTGCGCAGAGTGGACATTATCATAAATTTTGGGTAACAGGTCCGCTGAAGAATCCAATGACCTTTCAAGGTTTATGTGAAAATATTATTGCTTTTGTCGATGCAGTCGCACCATTCCACATAAACAAAAATATGGATATCAGCCTTGTATGCACATTATAATAACTAAGCAATAAAGAATACAATAAAGAAAAATTATTTCAATTGATTAGCTTTGAAGAAAAAGAGTAAATATCAAATCTCCTCTTACTAGAATCACGAATAAGATTAATTTGATCTAAGGTATTCCTATGTGTGATTTTATGCATTGTAATATCTTATAATATTTCAAGAAAATAACATTTTTGTAATTTATGTTGTTCAGTCAAAATGAATAAAATTCGGTCACAATTTTGCTTCAGATATTTCGCAACACGATGATGGCCCTCTATAGTTCATTAATCAGACAAATTTGTTGCACATAATATGGGAAACAGTTGTTATTTTTTACAAACATATCTTTGGTCAACTGTTTTTGGTATTCTAATTGATAAATAATTCTTAGATATAATTTTTTAATTCTTTGGTACTAGCGATTAACTAATGATTCATTATTGAACAGTAACCAGTGAACCCAAACGTAATAAAGAACCTCATATAACCCTTAAAGGTATCCCCTCTCTGTGATAACATAAAGTATGAGGGGGGTCGCTGAAGACCCCAGCAGAAATTTATTTATTGCAATAAGGATTTTAAATATTTTTGGACGAAAGTTTTTTGGGTCTGCTTTTTTATATCTTTTATAAGATACAACCAGATAATATATATTTTTTAAATTTTAACGGATGTGAAAAAATTTTTTAAAAATGGAAAAATGACTTTTTTTACCAAAAAAATCGATATTTTCTATAGTTTTCGATATAAAGAGCTAAAACTTAAACTGAACATACTTAATATACAGTACTTCCAAAAAATACGGACACTTTCAGTCACTGCCCAGAAAAAGATATTTATTTTGAAAAATTAAAACATGCATTTTGGGAAAAAATGAAAAATCAGATCAGTTTCTTTGAACATTTATAATTATTTAGTGAAAAGTAAAAGAAAATATGGTTCAAAACATGGTTTAAATGTTCAGACAATTTATGTTTTATAATAAAACATACAGCACAACATTTATTTATCCATTACAACAGTCGCTGCGGAATAAGGTACGGTGTTCAGCTTAAATAGGTCGCATACACCACGCACACACCTTAGTAGACTTTCGGTCCCTTTTTCTTGGACAGACAGAACATTTATGACTATTTTCAAATGGAACCCTTTCTTATGCTCTTACAGTTGGTAAATTTGATTGCGAAATGCACTCAATACCAACTTTGATGTTTCTCGGTAGCCGAGAATAGGTAAATCGTTCTTGTAAGTGTGGCACCATCAAATACATACTATTACTTTCAAGAACTGTAATTTTAATATTTTTGGGTTCTGTTTGGAATTCTGAAGTTGCAATGATTTCAGAATGCGATGATTTTAGAATACGATGTTTTGCTCGAGTAGACGCTACTGTATACTCGATCGTAGAATATAAAACATCCTAATAATTGAACAATTATTTTAAAAACTACTTAAATTAAATTTAAATACTTAAAAACACTATATGCTTACTTTATATAAGAATAAATAAGTACAAATGATCAAATAATTTTCGAAGTCATTAACACTTTTGGAACACAAAGGTATCCGTGGGGTCTCTGGCGGCACAAGCCCACTTCAGAGCACCACAGAAGCACGCCTGACGCAGTAGGCTTGACGTAAATGTACCTCAAGGGAATTCGTACTCATGTTTTGTCAACAAATGGCGCTATAAGTCTGATTTTGAAAATTTTAAACTACGAAAATCATGATTTAGAAAAGGCTGGGTATAAAAGACCCCAGGCAATAAAAATTTAATGACAATCTGTGAATCTAATTATAATTATTAAAAATATATTTCAATAAATTTTTTATTTCATACATAATATTTGTGGTTAGCGATAGAAAATATTTTATTCATATAATTTGTTGTGATTCTCAATCACCTACCCCAGGTGAAAATATTATGTATATTTTATACATAGTACGTAGTATTATATATAATATTCATTTGTTTTATACATTTTTTATATAAAACACATGAATATTATATATAAAACTTCACACTATACATAATCTATACATAATTTTTCCACCTGGGACATGACTGTTTAATACACAAACTTTCATTACTTGTCGATAAAAATGTTTATAATTACTTATTATTCGACAATATTTAATAATTTTCCATGATGAATATCATTCTCATACAAATTTTCATCATTTTCAGTTAAGAGAAAATATTTTCCTGCGATTAAGCATTGCAAAGAAGTATTGATCTATATATAAATAATTAATGACAATTAGGTTAAATCTTGAATTAAATATTTTTGTTAATTGAGTGTGCAATCAGTCACTAAGATGACCAATGAGTTCAATTATCCTAAGTAAAAAATAATTTTTACTTTATTTTCATGAAGTTCGAACATTGTAGGCTCAAAAGGCTCAATGTAGGGTCATTAATGAAAGGCAGGTTAAACAGCATCAAAGCAGGGTTTTGAGTTATAAAAATGTAGGTTCTAAAGATTCAAAGTAACTTCAGAGAAGTGTTACAGCCTCAAAGTAGGCTCTAATGTTTCATTCTCTAGGAGTTAAAAGTTTAAAGCAGGGGCTATAAGTTTAAATAGCGTCAAAGCAAGTTCTAATAAGGAGCTGCAACTTCAAAGTAGGGTCTAAATTTCGACTCGGGCCTTATAAAAATGTCATCATTTTTGCAGGATTTTTTTTCAAAATCCCTGATTTTTCTCTGATTTCCCTTGACAAATAACAATCCCTCACTTTTCTCTAATTTCCATGAGGTTTTTTTTATCTATGACCACCCTGATAACGTTATTTGTAACTTTTAGCGTAACTTCGTTACAATTTTAAAAAGTAACTTGAAATGTAACTTAGTTACGATTTTTGCAATAACTTCGACCTTCCATTATAAATACCTTGAAGTTACTTTTTGTGTTTTGTATATCTCCTATTAAGAGAGGTTTATGGGTCTGTTATGGGTAGGAAATTAATCACTTTGTGGTTGAGGATTGAGTTACTTTTTGGAAAATTCTTCGTTGAGAGTTCATGTATTTTCTTGAAAATTCAACTACTTTGATGCTATAGAAAATTTAAATATTTTGTTAGAAAATTAATTTGATTCGGTTAAGGATTCAGCAATTTTGAGTGCTCTTTCTGATTCGAAAATTAATCCCTTTTGTTAACGAAATGTTTGTATAGGTTCAGCTATTTTGTTAAAAATTTTTCTTTTCTGGGTGAAAATTTAACTACTTGGTTAAACTTCGAAATATTTTGTTAAAAATTTATATCTTTTGTTGAATATTCATAATTTTAGTTGAAAATTTTTCCCTTTGGTTAAAAACTGAACTATTTTCTTTCAAATTCGGTTTTTTGGGTAGACAATTAAAATATTTTGGTTGAAACTTTAAATATTTGTTTGAAAATTGTACCATATGGTTGAAAAATCATGTACTTTGTTAAAAACTTGATTATTTTGGAAGAAAGTCCAACTTTTTGGTTGAGAAGTAAATTTTTTGTTAATACATCATCCTTCTGGCTTGAACATTGAGCTTTTTCGTTAAAAAGGGTTGGCTTTGCTTCGAAAATTAATTAATTGAAAGCAGTTGAAAGCGAATCATAATTCCGAAATTAGAAACATTCTATACCCTGATACTTAAATTTTTACCTAAATTTCAGAATGTAGTTTTAAATATAGATAAATTTTACTGAATTTAATCGAACAAATTTAAACGTATAACAATTATAACCATTCTTTCCTACTTATGAACTTGTTCTATTCTCTCATCATGCAGGACAATGTTGCACATTTGCTTTCGTACACTTTGCTTCAAACGCAATAATTTGTTGTAATTCGATTAATTTTACGGGCCATGTTTTTCATAATCGTATTCAATTTGCTCGACATTCTTTGAAAGTCTTAGATTGATTCTGACATAACAACCTTATCATCTGCGATCGCTAACCCACGTACCCTCACTGTCCCGAGAGCTATGAGGACATAACGCATCCTTGCCTAACACCTTGCACAATATCAAACCAGTCTTTCAGTTTCCCATTAGGGGCTGTTCAAGTATTACATAATAACTTTTGAGACCACTGTACCCCCCCCCACCCCTGTGTAAGAAAGAATAAGAATTCTCTATACCCCCCCCATCGATATCACGTAAGATTTGCTTACCACCCGCCCTAGAAAAATCAGTTTTAACTCTTGTCGCTATAATCCAGTCGCCACTAACACTTCTGTATGCACTAGAAGGTCCCCGAGATTACTCTTTTTTAATAGATCAAAAAAGGCCCCTTATCACGAATATCTTGGGTAGGTTTTCGAAATATTGGTCAATTTTGGTTTAAACCATTTTTTAAAACAATTTCATTATTTATTGACAAAAAAATTTGTAAAATCATTTTTAACATTGCTGAGATAAAATAAAACTTTTTTTGCGTCTTGCACTTTTTTCGTATGAGAAACTGTTTGCAATGTACCGCAATATAAACAAATTATTTTTTAAAAACGATGTATTTGTTGTAAATACAGCCTCCCCTAAAAGCCCTAATTTTCAAGTTATTAGCGATTACCTTTTCTTATATCCTTAATTTCACCATAAAGAATGTAATTATCTTGTGCATTACTTTCGATATCTGACCCTTATTGTTTTAACTACTGTTATTAACAAAAACGCTCAATTAGGAAAACTGATTTTTTCTTAATTTTTTAAATTAATCTATGAAACAAAATAAATCTTTTTACTCTTGTGACATTTTGTCGTACGATCAGCCATTATTTATGCATGGTCTTATAAACAATGCATTTGTAATAAACACACCCTCCCATAAAAGTCTTAATTTTCAAGTTATTAGCGATTGCCTTTTTTTAAATCCTTAATTTTAACATTAAGAATGTAATTATCTTGTGTATCACTTTCAAAATCTGAGCCTTATTGTTCATAACTATTGCTATGAACAAAAAAGGTCAATTAAGAAAATGGATTTTCTCTTAATTTTTTTATTAATCTATGAAACAAAATGAAACTTTTCACTGTCGTGCTATTCTTTCGTACGACAAGCCATTATTTATTTATGGCCTGATAAACAATGTATTTTTTATAAACATACCCCCGCCTAAAAGCCATAAATTACAAGTTATTAGCGATTAACTTTTTTTATATTCTTAATTTTACCATAAAGATTGTAATTATCTTGTGCATCACTTTCGATATCGGACCCTTATTGTTTTAACTATTGTTAATAACAAAAACACTCAATTAAGAACATCGATTTTTTCTTAATTTTTTTATTAATCCATGGCACTAAATAAACCTTTTCACCATTGTGACATTTTTCGTACGATCAGCCATTATTTATTTATGGCCTCATAAGCAATGTATTTGTTATAAACACACCATCCACTAAAAGCCCTGATTTTCAAGTTATTAGCGATTAACTTTTTTTATATACTTACTTTTACCATAAAGATTGTAATTATTTCGTGCATCACTTTCGATATCTGATCCTTATTGTTTTAACTATTGTTATTAACAAAAACGTTCAATCGAAAAAATCGATTTTTCCTTAATTTTTTATTAATCCATAGCACCAACTAAAATTTTTCACTTTCTTGATATTTTCTCGCAGGAGGAGCCATTATTTAATTATGGCTTTATAGACAATGTATTTTTCATAAACACACACTCCCCTGAAAGCCACAATTTCCAAGTTACTAGCGATTACCTTTTTTATATTCTTAATTTTACCATAAAGAATGTAATTATCTTGAGTAATACTTTCGATATCTGACCCTTATTGTTTTGAACTATTGTCACGAGAGTGAAAACTTTTATATTGTGCCATAGATAAATAAAAAAATTAAGAAAAAATATTTTTTCTTAATTGAGTGTTTTTGTTAGTAACAGTAGTTATAAACAATAAGAGTCAGATATCGAAAATGCTACCCAAGATAATTACATTATTTATGGTAACATTAAGGACATAAAAAAAGGTAATCGTTAATAAATTGAAATAAGTGGCTTTAAGGGCAGGGTATGTTTATAAATAATACATTTTTTATAAGGCCATAAATAAATAATGGCTGATCGTACGAAAAAATATCACAAATGTGAAAAGTTTTCTTTTGTGCCATAGATTAATAAAAAAATTAAGAAAAAATCGATTTTCCTAATTTAGCGTTTTTGTTTATAACAATAAGGGTCAAATTTCAAAAGTGCTCCCCAAGATAATAAAATTCTTTATGGTAAAATTAAGCATACAAAAAAGGTAATCGCTAATAACTTGATAATTGTGCCTTTTAGGGGAGGGTATATTTATAAAAAATACATTGTTTATAAGTCCACAAGTAAATAATTGTTCCTCGTACGAGAAAATATCAAGATAGTTAAAAGTGTAATCCTGTGTCATGGATTAATAAAAAAAAATTGAAGTCAGTTCTGATAATTGAGGGTCATTATTTATATCAATTGTTATGAACAATTTAGAAAAAGAAATTATGAACAACAAATTATGTTAATAATGCTAGATAAAGCTTTCGCAACAATTTAAAGCAGCATTGTGATACTGGTTGATCTAGATGATTGTTTATTAATACATGAAGATACTAGACGGTTTCCTCTAAAAAATAACAAATTTTTAACAACAATTTAAGGAGAGAAGTTTCTTTTCGATCGGAAGATTTCTTTTTCCTTTTAAGAGATTTATCCTTGATATAGACAGTGTACAAGTTTAAAATTTTTCTGAATTATAGATTCTGATTTAGCACTGTGCAAATGTAGCAATTTTGTAAAAAAATAATTTGTTTATAACGCTGTATATTGCAAACGGTTTCTCACACGAACAAAGTGCAAGACGCAAAAAAATTTTCCTTTTTCTCAGTCATGTTAAAAATGATTTTATTTTTTTTGTCAATAAATAATGAAATTGTTTAAAAAAATAGTTTAAACAATAATTGACCCAAATTTTTGAAAACTTACCCAAGATATTCGTAATTAGGGACCTTTTTTTTGACCTTTTAAAAAAGAGTAATCTCGGGGACCTATTAGTGCATACAGAAGTGTCAGTGGCGACTGGATTATAGCGGCAAGAGTTAAACCTGATTTTTCTAAACGATGCGAAATCTTACTTAAGATTTCAATACCCCTCCACATTAAAAAAAAAAGAAATTACGAAGACCCCCCTTCCCCACAAATTGCTTAACTGATAATTGAACAGCCAAAGTTTACTTCTATTCACCTCGTCAAACGCTTTTTTTAGGTCAACAAATGCGCAGGAAACTTTTTTCCTCACTCTCAAAATTTTTTCTGTGGTCTGTCTTAAGCTAAACATTTTATCTGTACATGATCTTTCTGGAAAAAGTATACTTTGAACTTCCCTTATCTTTTCTTCTGTTAATTTAATTACTCTATGAATAAGTCTTTTTACTACCGCAGGATATTCCGGGTGAGATTCTTATTACTCAAATCTAATTTTATACCATGTATGCATATATTGTTTTACTTTCCAAAATATATTTGCATTTTTTATCGACTTTAAATAACGCCTATTTCTTTTTAAATTAAGTTTTTAAGAACTATTCATCAACCTATAACAATTTGATTGAATGTTCGTTAAACGAGGAACTAATAAGTTCAAAATATATTTTATTGCTTGATGATTTATTGCATTTGAAAATTAAACTCTTTGTTGATTAATTTATCCTCTTGATTGAAAACGTATTCACTTGGTTGAAAATTAAAGTATTAGGTTAAAAATTCCTTTGAAAATTTAAATATTTGTGTACACATTCATTACACATTTATTTATTTTGTTAAAAGCTAATCTTTTTTGGTACAAAATTAATCTTGTTGGTTATACATTTATTTTTTCGACTCCAAATTAATTTATTTGGTTGAAAATATAGAGGAGAGTACCCAAATATGACATACCAACTCTGACGTGATTGTTGGAATTCTGTGTACTGAATTTAAAAGTAATATAGGTCATTTCAAAGGAAATTCAGTTTGTCATACGGAGCTCAAATGAAAAATTTGATTAAAAAATTTTTTTATGCTGAAAATACAAAAAATGTAAAAAAGTCCTTTTTCCAAACTCTTCAAACTATTCTCATAATATGAGATACCCCAGGAAATAGCTAATAAAATGCAAAATAAATTATCGTTTTTAATGAAAAACTTCATTCTATGTTTCTGAAGTATAAATTTACTGATATTTAGATATATTTAGTTTTTGCAGTAGTTACAAACACTTTTGTAACCAATCTCCCCCGCGTAGCCAGTGTTATAAAAACCACAGGTATCTCATATTATGAGAACCACACCGTGCAACTATGCACTTACTATGTCTGACCTGTACAATGAATAACTTCAACACTATCGATATTTTCCTACTTAATTATTCAATCCCCATCACTCCAGGCAAACTTTACTGCTAATTACATATTTAATGAATAATAAATATGGTTTAAAGAATTCCCTTCCAAGAACTCGACCACCATCGATTTCACAAAAAGTTCGTCTATAATCTTTAGAAGCTCAATGAAAAATGGACTATACCACGAAATTACTCTTTCTTCAAGGGCTACAAGTTAGTGACAGAACCAACAGAGTGGGTCTCTTAGTTTAGCTGATACCCCGCTTTCTCATATTACGAGAATATCTCATATTTTATTCGAGTACTCTACTCTACTTTTCTCAATCAAAATTAATGCTTTTAAATCAAAATTTAAGTATTCTATTTTTGGTCTGAAATTGATCTTTTTTATACAAATTAATTCTTGTTGGTTGGAAATTCATCTGTTTAGTTGGAAACTTTTTTTTCTAACTGAAAATGTAAATATTCTATTATTGGTGAAAAATTTATTGTTTTTAGTTCGAAATTGATCTATTTTGTTCCAAATTTGTCTTCTTGATAAAAAATTAATCTTTTGGGTTGAAAATCCAAATGTTGCTTTAAAGTTCTTTTTTTTGGTTCAAGAGTCACCATTTTAGTTAAAAATTTATTTCTTTGCTTAAAATTAGTTTTTTATCTTGAAAATAAATATGTTTAACTGATAATCTAGCCATTTTTTTGCTATGAAATTGTAAATTTTTTTGAGGAAATTCACTGATTTTGTTGAAAATTCTTCTTTTGTGGGTTTAAGATTGATATTTTTTGTTCATAAATTCAACTTTTTTTGTGTTAAAAATACATATTTACTGGATAAAAACTCAACTTTTTTGCAGAAAATTTGTTTGTGTGACTTTAATTAGATAATAGAATTGTACATTAATATATCATAAAATTTTCTCATTTTAATTATGAACATAAATGTTGCATCCTTCTTAGCTCTCTAATTAAAATTAAGTTGTTAATTATTTCTGAAAATTCGGCAACATTATTTTTCCAAGAGTTTTTCAAATTAACAAAACGGCATTGTAGAAAAGCGACAACAATGCTTTCGATATTTTTGTGACACAACTATTTTTTAGGAAAAGATTATCACTGTAGTAATTTGTTTTTTAAATTATAAAATCAAGGAAGTGAAAAGCAAACTTATTAGGTAACTTAGGTAACCCTTATTTTGCTAATTAATGTATCTGCAACCATAGTTACTAAAAAAAAGTAACTTACCTAACACTGGTTTCTGAGTGCAGAAGAAAATTTTCTAATTGAAGTTAATTAGGTCACGTTACAGTTTCGAATAACATGAAACATGAAAGGACGATAAAGCTTTAATTTATGCAATAAATAAGCTCACGCTTGATCCTTCATTCATTTTTGAAATAAATTAAGATAATTTACTTAATGAATCCGACGGTTACTGGAGACACTCGCACGACACTCGTACGGCACTCGACTCGCACTTCGCCGACTTTATTAAACACATATATTACAACTTCGGCCATCAATGTGACAATTTGAGATTCCGTGGGAAGCGTTGGTAAATCAGCACAAAAAAAGTGATCATGTACATAAAATTTTAATTAATTTGACTCGCATGTGCGTACTTACATTCAAAAAAATTCCCACAACTTTCATTATGGGAAAATTCTTCTCGCATTTTTCGTATATGATGATCTTTACATGAAGTAAGAATTTTTTAGATTGCAAATCATTTTAACAAGCTGCAATATAGATTAAATTGTACTTATTTATTATATTAATATATTATATTAATATATTATATTGTATTTATTTGAATTCGACTACTTTAATTTGATTAGAATTTTCTATAAGGCTCGAGTTACTTCGTTTTATGGACATTTTTCTCACATAAATGTAATAAATTTTTTGTTTTGTATCAAAATTTTATTTTTAAATTTTAAGAGTAACAAAAATATGACAATCATGTTTATTATTGAATTTAGCACAAGTGAGTAATTTTTGCTAATTCAATTTTAAAACTTACATTGATACTATAATATGACACTTCACAAATTTGCACTTTAGAGTTTTTTAAATATTTTTTGCAATAAAAACGAAAAAGTCTAGGATATCAAAGATGTTTCAATCAGTTCTCTCTCCAATCATCCTGTAAATTTTACAGTGGTCAAATTTCATTTTTTTGGTTGATGTTTCATCATTTTAGTTGAAAAATCTTTTTTTTTGTGCTCAAAATCGAATTATTTCGTTAACAGTTTTGAAATTATTTTTTAAACTTACAACGTAACTATAGTTACATTTTAGGAATATATTCCATGTGTGATTTAACATTTATCTTCTTTAGTTGAAAATTCCTCTATTTTGTTAAAAGTTTGGCTTTTTTGGTAGAAAATTAATATTTTTGATTAGAAATTCATTTCTTCGGTTTGTTGTAAATTTATTTCTTTTAATTAAAAACTTATTTCTCCAAAATTGTTGAAAAAAATTTGTTGAAAATTTGTCTTTTTTTGGTCTAAAATTAATCTGTTTGGTTGAAAATTAAACTATTTCATTGAAAATTTTCCTTTTTGGAAGAAAAATCAGATTTTGGGTTGAAGATTCACCTATTTGGTTGAAGCTTTTTTTATAATATGCATAATTTTAGTTGAAAGTTTATTTCGTTAGTAAAAAATGTACCTAGTATTCTTGAGAATTCATGTTTTTTTCTTCTTAAAAATGTATTTTTTACAAACATGTTATTTTTTTTAATTCGTCTTTTTGTCTTGAAAACTCAACATTCTGGATGAGATTTTTCTTTTATATTGATTGGAAAATCTTTCTTGATTGAAAATTTATATATTGTGTTAAAAATTCATTTTTGTACCAAAAAAAATAATATCAGCTAAAAAATTAATAATTACAATTCACATGATTAAATGGTAAATTTTTGTGAGTTCTATATGCGCCGAAACATGATATTTTTTTCACTGTTCACCAACTAAAACTTAGTTCGTAATCATGTGTGTGAATTTTACAGCATTCCTTCCTTCGGGGTTTTAAAATGATCTAATCAGGGTTGAGCAAAATCGACAACAATGCTTTCGAGATTTTCATGACACACCTATTTTTTAGCGAAAGATTTTAGTAACTAACTATTCTCGATAAAAATATTTTGCACATTTTTAGGAGTAATTATCACTTATCTATAAGATACGATCCATTAATTCATTTACTATTCTTCCAATGATGTGACTATCGTGTTACTGTAGAGAATCAATTCTTTAGTTCAAATGATGCAACTTTACATAACAATTAGAGAGCCTTTAAATGGAAACACAACGGAGCAAATTTTTTTATATGGGTCTCCAAAAAAGAAGAGTTTAATGGATTATTAATTTCATTATCTTTGGTTAAAAATTAATCTGTTTCTGTTGAAGATTAAATTCGTTGACTCTAAAATTGAACATTTGGATAGAAATCAAACTGTTTGGTAGAATTTTATAAAATTCAACTATTTAGTAGAAAATTCTACTGTCTTGTAGAAAATTAGTTTTCTTTTATTGAAAATTACTTAAATTAAATGAGAATTAAAGTATTTCATTTTTAATTGAAATTTGATCTTTCTCAGTCAAAAAATTCATCTATTTGGTTAAAAATGCATTATGTCAAGAATTAGTCTTTTTAGTAGAAAATTAATCTTATTGGTTGAAAATCCAATTTATTTGGTTGAAAATTCAACTGGTTTATATAAAGCACTTTCGCCATGAAAATTCTACATGATGGATACATTTTTTTTCTTTCTTGACTGACAAATTTTGACTTCTTGAAAACTTGTCTCTCTGGTTGAATAATTCATCATTTCAGTTGAGAATTCATCACTTTTGGTAGAAATTTCATACTTTTAAGTTAAAAATATAAATGTAACTGTTTTGTTGAAAGTGAATGTTTTGATTCAGGATTCAATTATTTTATTGAGTCTTTTTCTTTGATGCAGTTCAACTTTCTTTTATTTAAAATAGAAATATATTTTTGGTTAAACTTAGTGATAAGAATTTTTCTGATACCCGAATACCTGAAATCCGGGTGTTTACCTGATCCGTCAAGTAATATCTCGGTACCTGAGTAATGAAAAAAAGTTTGGGATCTGAGTGCCGGGGTGCCGGGTTAATTGAGTTAATTCAGAATTTCAACATTTCGGGATTAAATTTTAATTTCTATTGAAACTGACTATTTCATATTTTTATCGCAATCAGCAGATGAGCCTGTTCCAATTTGTGGTTAGTGTCACTTCAAGATTGTCAACTGATACATCTATTTCGTAGAAAGTAGATAAATTTTCCTAATCAAATTGGTGCGGGATTGACTCAGCAACACGCAATATCGGAAATTCATTTGTTGTCTTATCATGTGGTGATATCGATTTTATAGAATGTTTTTTTGCTCTCCTGTAAAATTCGGATTTTTTTATTATCTAGTTCTGCCCTGATAACCTTAGAATATCTGAATATAAGGGGAAAAAATATCTTATTTTGTAGGAAAAATAATTTTCGTAATGAAAATATGAACATTATCAAAAAGATTGTAACGTTATATAACTTCAATAAAACATTTTCGTTTACGGTAGTCATTTTGGTACTAAAAGTAAAAATTTCCGTTATAGATTCATAGAAATATACCCTATGAAAGTATAAAAAAATTTCCCGAAAGGATAAAAAAAATTTGCTATTTTTATATGGTTTTGTTCCTGTTCTATAGCATTTCCGAATTATTCTTTATTTTTTCGGGAATACTTCCAAGTGATTCAGATTTTTTCCGAACTTTGACCTTTGAACGGTGATTACTCGCTGAAAAAGGAGCGAGGAATTTGGTTGGAAAACCGTTAAAAAGCTTTTAAAATTTCGCATCTCATAATGTAATTATTTGTTCAAAGTATTTTTTCTATAATTTCCAATAATTTTAAGTTCTTTTAAGTTTTATTGCAAGGCATTTGGATGGAAACAATATTATAATGAAGAAGTTAATATTATAAACAAATCAGTTAAAAAAGGAAGCTCATGACAATTTCGATAAAATTCATAATTTTTTGATAAATTTTATGTTTTTTTTAAAGTAAATTTAATAAATAAATCCATTGATTGGACATTTGTCGACGGAAAAATTAGTTTTTATTCAATTTCAGTACTTCTGATTGGGAACTTTACGATAACTTCAACAAAATTCATATTTAGGTAAATAATTTAATGTCTTCTTTAAAGAAATTTAATTTAAAAATGCATTATTCGGGCATCTGTCGAGAAAAAAATTTTGTGTTTTCAATCTCAGTCTGCTTAATTGGAACTTCATGATAATTTCAGCAAAATTCATAATTAATTGATAGCTTATATGCTTTTTTTAAAAATATGCATTATTCTGACATTTTCCGACGGAAAAACTCGTTTCTTTCATGTCAGTTATATAATTAGTTCAATAATTTTATGTCTTTTTAAAATAAACTCGCTAAATCTGGATTAGTTAAAATTTAACTGATTCAATCAGCACACTCAATTTTGACTGAAAAATTAGTTACTTTCAATGTTTTGACTAATGAATTAGTCAACGGGCCATTGTTAGTACCATACCAATTGAACTAGTCAAACAAATGACTAATTTTATTAGTCATTTCCGGGAACTACCAATTCATTAGTGAATTTCTAAACACAACCACTGTCAATTCGTTGACGCAGAAAGAGAGAACATTATTTTGTTACTCAGACAGACTTTCTAGAATAGGAGAGAGTAAATTTCAAAGAAGACACCGGCTATCTCGGAAATTCACGAGAAGTATCCCAGACTTTTC
>NC_046662.1:84758470-84761403 GCF_010883055.1 Belonocnema kinseyi | reverse complement strand
AGGGGATTTTTGCTTTGAAAAAAAGGTTTCACTAATTTGTACTTTTATTCTTTAATAAATATTAATTTTCTTCGCTCCGATAAGAGCCACGTATTAAAATAAATCTCATTGTGCAATTTAAAAGACGATTTAAATTGCTGTCTTAGAAATAAACATTTTTCACTTTATATTTTTGATGTTATTACTTTAAAAATTTTTAGAGATATAAAACTTTGCTATTTTTCTTACACTGGAAACAAAGTTAAATACAAAGACTATGATACAATTTAGTTAAATTTGCTGAGAATCTAGTTAAATCAACTTAAATTTCAGTTAACCTTAATAGTATTCTCGTGAATTTCACGAAACTTGTTTTATAATCATTGCATTTTGTTCATTTTTTTTCTTGGTGTATTTGAAAGCGTCTTATTTTTGACCAATCAATTAGGATATTTTGACTACCCAATTGTTAGGTTTTGACTAAACAATTAGTAGTTTCGCCACCGTCCACCATGGCATCCGGTGGCGCGCCACGTCTAGAGTTTGACGAATTAAATTGGTTAAACGAAAGTAACGAATTCAATTATTTACTTTTGACCAATTATCAGTTACTGATTTCTTGCTTCTACAATTATTCAAATTTGACTGATAATTAGTTAAATTCAGTTAATTCAGATTTAGCGAGAATAAAATAATTATACAGATTGAAAAAACAAACTTTTTTTCCGACAAATGCGCAAATAATGCATTTGTTTGTTAAATTTGTTCAAAGGAGACATAAAATTGATCAACTGTTTGTGAATGCTGCTGAAATTATTGTACAGTTCCCAATTAAAAGGAATGCCATGAAAAAACTCGAGTTTTTCTGTCTAAAAATGATCAAATAATGCATTTTTTAAAAAAACATCAAATTTAACAAATAATTATATATGTTGCTAAAATCATCATAAGGTTCCCAATTAAAATTATTATGAGATTCCTAAAAAATATTCCAGAAAAAATCAAATTTTCTGTGGAAAAATGCATTTCTTTATTAAATTTCTTTATAATATTAAGAAGAACAAACTTGAGAGAAAAATTCTTTATTAAAATATTGTTTCCTTTCAAATTTCTTGAAATATAAATTTAAAAAACCGTTTTGAGAACCCTTAATGATTTTTTAAGTTGTACTGGCATAAATTAAATATAAGAAGTCAAACACTGTGTGGTATGAATTTAAGAATTTTGCTACAACTTTTTTAGTTTTTGCCAGAAGTTGAAGTCGAGGTACAAAATACGCGAAATTCTTGCATTTTTTAAACTTCTCACGTGGTCTATTTTCTTCAAAAAGTCAAAAATATCTCTATTAGAGGTCCCTCGACGCAGAATTTTATAAGCTTTTTAACGGTTTTTAAACAATTGTCTCGCTCCTTTTTTGAACGAGTAATCCGCAATCAACTTTTACAGTCAACAGTGATTCGTTCATACTACTCGCGCTGGCCGTACTGACAATTTCCGACGGTAGCGTATAGCGTCCAGATTTTGTAAATTTGAATTTTTTGTACCGGATATAAATGTAGTTTAAAAATACGTAATTCTCTCGCTCACAGGAAGTCGGGGAGTTAATAAAAGTGTGCCCTCAGTAATAATTTTAGGCCGCGGGGCCACCAAATATAAAATGTAAATCATAAAGCAATAAAAAATGAGGAAGGTATCTTAAGATGCAATAATTTCTAGGAATTTTATTTAGATACTCTATCACTGGATGATGACGAGCAGATTTGTGTGGTATAAGCGCATACATGAATATATGATTAAGAATTATGTTTGCTTGAAAATCCCGTTGAGAGGGAGAGAGAAAGAGAGAGTAGGAAGAGTTAGGCAGAGATAGAAAGAGAGGGGGGGGTGGAAGGAGGGAGCGAGCGAGAGAGAGAAAGAGAGAACACGCGCGCGAGAGGGAGGCAGGGAGAGAGAGAGACGCCTACGGCATTTTAGTGGATGATAGATCAACAGAACAGCTGAATGTGAGTCATTCAGAATGCATAGAGGCCTGACGGAGGCTCGTCCCTCGATTAGCCAATCAGGTTCTCTCTTCATATGACGTAAGGTCACCTCATGCTTGACAACCGTTTTGACATTACGTGCACGTACGCGCGATACTCACGAGAATTCGACTCCACATTCCGACATAATTCTATAATCAAGTTATCATTGTACATGCGCATAAGTTACAAAATAAATACCCTGTGGAGAACACCCTTAATGTTAACTAAGGAGCAAACGAAAAAAACATGATAAATTCACGCTTAGAAAAAGTTTTGATTGAATAAACAAATTTATTATTAGCTCTACACTAGAATATGGTTATTTTATGGAAAACAAAATCTTGGCCAGAACCAAAAAAATTTGTAGTTGCTTCAACCAAATCTTTTAGTAGATTGAGTGTTTGGTTGATTTAACCAAAAAACCTGGCTGGACCAAATAAATATTTTGTTGAATCAACCAAAACTGGTTTGATTCAATCGAATTTGAATCAAAGTTAGAAGAAAAATTCAAATAGTATATCATATAGGGGAAAACATTTAACGGATTACGGGTTATCCATAAACTACGTTACGAATTTTAGGTGATTTTGACCCACCTTCCCACCGAAAAGTAACGTAGTCCAAAATTCTAATAAAATATAGAAAATTAATTAATGCTTGTTCAATACTGAATGCAATATGAAACATTCCAATTTGACAAGATTTGAGGTCGAAATATATTGAATTTTCAATAAAAAGATTACCTTTCTGACCAGTAAGACGATTTTTCAATAAAATACATTAATTTCTATCAAATACTTAAATTATCAACTTATTGAGGATAAATTGCGAACCACAAATGGAATAGTGCAATTTTCAGATAAATATTAATTTATAACAACAAAACTGAGTTTTTGTACAAAAAATTAAAGTTTAAAACCAAGGAGGTGA
>NC_046662.1:84744575-84758370 GCF_010883055.1 Belonocnema kinseyi | reverse complement strand
TCCAGCAAGAAGATTAATGCTGTATAAAAAAACACATGAAATCTCAACAAAATGTTTAAGTTTAAAGCCAAAAGAACGAATTGACTTTCTATATCGAGCATGGATAAATAGAGGGATTTATGGGCAGGGTGGGCGGTAGAGGATGCCTGGAACCAAATATATGCTCGAACAGTCGCCTCCAAACATTTGCGGAGTAAATATCGCGCGAAAAGTAAACCCTTTTTGTAGCATTAATTTCTATCAAATACTTGAATTATCAACTTATTAAGGATAAATTTCGAACCACAAATGGAATAGTGCAATTTTCAGATAAATATTAATTTATAACAACAAAACTGAGTTTTTGTACAAAAAATTAAAGTTTAAAACCAAGGAGGTGAATCTTAAACAAATATTCATTTTTAAGAAATTATTAAAAATTTCAACCAAGCAGTTGAATTTTCACATAAAAAGATGAATTTTTTAATGAAATAGTTAAATTGTCAATAAAAACATCCATTTTCCAGCAAGAAGATTAATGCTGTATAAAAAAACACATGAAATCTCAACAAAATGTTTAAGTTTAAAGCCAAAAGAACGAATTGACTTTCTATATCGAGCATGCATAAATAGAGGGATTTACGGGCAGGGTGGGCGGTAGAGGATGCCTGGAACCAAATATATGCTCTAACAGTCGCCTCCAAACATTTGCGGAGTAAATATCGCGCGAAAAGTAAACCCTTTTTGTAGCATTAATTTCTATCAAATACTTAAATTATCAACTTATTAAGGATAAATTTCGAACCACAAATGGAATAGTGCAATTTTCAGATAAATATTAATTTATAACAACAAAACTAAGTTTTTGTACAAAAAATTAAAGTTTAAAACCAAGGAGGTGAATCTTAAAAAAATAATCATTTTAAAGAAATTATTTAAAATTTCAACCAAGCAGTTGAATTTTCACATAAAAAAGATGAATTTTTTAATGAAATAGTTAAATTGTCAATAAAAACATCCATTTTCCAGCAAGAAGATTAATGCTGTATAAAAAAACACATGAAATCTCAACAAAATGTTTAACTTTCAAGACAAAAGAACGAATTATCCACAAAAAGCTAGAACTTTCAACCCAAAAATATTATTTTCGATAAAAAAATTTTATTTTCTACAAAAAGATTCAAATTTCATAAAAATAGTTGAATTTTCAACCAAATAGTTAAATGTAAGTCAAAAATATATTTTTTAAATTAACTTTCAAATTAATAGTTTAATTTTCTACCAAATGGCTGGATCCTTAATTAAAACAGATTAATTTTTAACCGAAAGAGACGAAATTTTAACAAAAGAGTTACATTTTTAACCAAAAAATGAATGCTCAACTTAAATGATAAATCTTTTCAAAAAAGAACTTTCAAATAAAAATATCGGCCCAAAAGATGATTTTGAATCCAGAAGAATAATTTCCTAAAAATGGAATAGTTACATTTTTAACCAAGGAGAAAAATCTTAAAGAAATATAAATATTTAATTTTAGTTCAAATTTCAATCACATAGTTTAATTTTCAACTAAAATGGATCATTTTTTAACCAAACAAATAAATTTTCAATGAAAAAGATGAATTTTTAGCAAGAAAAATTTCATCCAAGTGTAATAATGATCTTAAAACGGTTGAATTTTAAACTGGAAAATATAATGAAAAAAATTAATTTTCCACAAAAAATGTGTATAAGAATAGTTTAATTTTCAACCAAAGTTCATATTAAATAAAACATGAATTTTTAACAAACAAGTTAATTTTCAAACGAATAGTTAAACTTTCTATCAAACTGTTGAATCCTCAACCCAATTAGATTGGGTTTGAACCAAACAGTTGCATTTTTAACCAAAAAGGATGCATTTTCAACTAGAAAATATCAATATTTAATAAAAAATATCAATTTGCAACGCAAGATGAAATAGCTACATTATCAGGTAAACAAAATTAATTCTCAACCTTAGAAATAAATTCATTTTTAACGAAATAGTTATATCTTCAACGAAAGCAATTAAGTTTCAACTAAAATGATGAGTCTTAAAAAAATACGATTTTCCAACAGATCATTTTTTAATCCAGAAGATAAATCTTCTAAAATGGAATAGATAAATTTTCAACCAAAGAGATGAATCATCAATCAAAAAAATGAATTTTTAGCAAAGCAGTTTCAAAAAAAATAATAAAATTTCCAACCAAATTCTAACCAAACAAGATGAATTCCGAACAAAAAATATGAAAATGTAATAATAATTAATATTAGATCCTAAATGTAGTTGATTTTTATCGTTGGGTTTTATTAATTAAGTTCGCATCATCCAATATTAAATTAAATTATTGAACCTAATAGATTGGATTTATGCAGGTTTAATAGCACATTCGAAAGTTTAGTACACAATGCACAAATTTTAATTGATATATTTTGAATTCAATTGATCCTCAAATATGTTCTAAAGGTGTCTATAGTGATCTGGCAATCTTAAATTCTCGGGTTTTAGCGAACACATTTTCCCCCGAGATCATTTAAAGATGGTATTTTTGTAACCCGTTCCAAACTATAGAGTATGTTCCATAAGTAGTAGGACTGACTTTCTATATCCCAGCGGCAGTAAACTTCAGGGGCAGAGTGGATGGTGGGGAATCTCAGAAACCAAATGCATGTTTGAACAGTCGCCTCCGAGCATTTGCGAAGATAATATTGTGTGAAAAATAAACCCTTTTTGTAGCATGCTCTCAAAGTTCCATCAGTAGTAGGATTGACTTTCTATATCGAGCATGGATAAGTTAGAGGGATTTATGGGCAGGGTGGGCGGTAGAGGATGCCTGGAACCAAATATATGCTCGAACAGTCGCCTCCAAACACTTGCGGAGTAAATATCGCGCGAAAAGTAAACCCTTTTTGTAGCATGTTTACAAAGTTACATCAGTAGTAAGACTGACTTTCTGTAACACACACGGAGCAATAGAGGGATTTAAGAGCAGAATGGGCGGTGGGGGACGTCAGGAACCAAATGCATGCTCCAACATGCGCCTCCGAACATTTGCGGAGTAAATATGACGCGAGAAGTAAACCCTTTTATTGGCTTCCGTCACGCTCTGAAAATGGACCGCATTCTCGAGCAACACTGCGCGGTAAAGTTTTGTGTTACACTTGGAAAGTCTGTAACCGAGACTTTCACCATGATTAAGCAGGCTTTCGGAGAGGATGCAACCCGAGTCGAAATATAGGTCCTTTTTATAGTCTCCATGGTGCTGAATGGATTCTTTTTTGGCTCTCCTTAATACTCGCCATCCTTGTTTGACACTCTTAGGTCTTATTTAGTATAATTTTAATCCTCTTTGAGTCTCTTCAAGATTTTTGCAGTATATTTCAAGTTCTCATTTACACCTCTTATAATCACTACAAAGTGTTAAGTTTGATTTTAATACTCTAAAAACACTGCGATAATTTAATTTAATTTAGAGGTTTCAAATGTAAAATTATTGAAACTAATATTCAAAATTAACTAAAATATTATGGAATAACTGTTTTTAAATATTTAAAATTATAACTATTTATAAAATAATATTGTAACCATTTATTAAAATTTACTGCATATTATAATGTGATAATACTGATTCGAGTTCTTTTTGGTTGATAGACAATCTAACATACACTGAATTATCTATATTCATATAAATACAAGCATGCATGTATTTACAATATGTGGAAACAATAACATATAAGGCATGTTGATATTAAAATAATTTTTATTGATTATGAATTACAAGAAAATATTTAAAAGTGATATATTGCTATTTATTGGAAAATAAAATTAATTTTCAGTATAAAAATTAATCATCAGAAAAAATAGTTCGAAGCAAGTGGACTTGTTCTTACATAGCCAAAAAATAATTAATTATTAATTAATTAATAAATAAATATTGAAAAAGTAATTCATAATTAATTAATGAATAATAGTTAATCAATCATTAATAAACGATGAATTAATAATTAATTAATAATAATCAATGTTTTCGCGCGAATTTATTGGATTAGTTTACGAAAGCGCTCTTATTGAAAATTTTTTTTTTCAAATATTTGTTTACGGTTCTTTACAACAAACAATAATTGTGACAAAAATAAAATTTACAATGTAACTGTAAATTGTAATCAACAAAAAAGAATACTTTTCTACCCAAAGAGGCGACTTAAATCAAATCCATCAATTTTCTACCAAATATTTTTATTTTCAACTTATACAATAGAGACTATAAAGTTGAAACCAAACAGTTTAATTTTCCACTAAACTGTTGAATTTTAAAACCGAAAAGATGAATTTTTTGAAAAACAGTGTAATTTTTAACATTAAAGTAGACGGTCGGTCAAACCTTGGCCCGAGTATGAGCAGACCTTCAGATAAACTTCGTTAATTGCTACAAAAAGACCGCGAAAGTTTAGTCGGCCCGAAAGATGAATTTTCAGACGGCCCGTCCGTCTTTTAAATTATAAAGTTGAATCTCAAATCCACAAAAATGAAAAAGCCTTCTTAATTTGTGACAATACCATAATTAAAAGTTTCGAAATGAAATTTAATTATTTAAAATTTTCCATCTAATAATATTTTTTAATTGAATAATCTATACAATTTAAAATTAGAATTATAGAAATCTTTTTTAAATATAATGATGAAGAAATTTCTTCGTGAAATTATTATTGTTGATATTATAAATGAATTTAATAAACAAATGCATTAGTGAGGCATTTTTCGATTTTTCCAGCATTTTCAACAAGTTTTTCTTTGCCGAATACCTAAATAATGCACATGTTTATTTAATTTATTTAAAAGATGTTGGAATGTATCAAATAATTACTAATTTTGCTGAAATTATTATGAAGTTCCAAATCAAAAGAACTGACATAAAAAAACGAATTTTTTCGTCAACAAATGCCTGAATAATGCATTTCTTTATCAAATTTGTTAACAAAATTATAAAATTGAACAAAACAATAAATTTATAAAGTAATTGTAAATGTTGCTTAAATTGTCATGAAGTTTCCACTTGAAAGCACTCACATTGAAAAAAAAGAATTGTACTGCTGATAAATGCCCGAATAATGCATTTTTTATTAAATATGTTTTTAAAAAATCATAAAATTAATCAACAAATTATAAATTTTTCTAAAATTATCATAAACTTCCTTTTAAAAAAAAACTGACATAAAAAAAATTTCTATCGAAAAATTGTTGACAAATGCATTTGTTTATTATATTTATTGTAATTTCAACAATAATAATCTCAAAAAAAAATGTTAATCATCGTGTTTTTATCAAAATTTCTCGCAGTATAACTTAAGAAACGTAAAATAATGGAAAATCGTAGAAAACATTCTTTCAACAAATAATTTGTTTCTAAATTTTTATAATTTGTTGTTATTATAAAATATTGGAACATTTTTAAATAATGTTACTCTATACAAATTAGGCGATTTCAACAATCTTTCTGTTATTGAGGATCACCGGGAGCGTCAAACCATTTAGCGGAGTTTTTGTAACCAAACTTCAAGTGCTTCGATAGCGAAGTGATTAGGGTATGCGGTAAAATACACTAGTTTAGGTAGTTTAAGCAGGGCTCGAATGCTCGGCTAGTGCGATTTTTTAAAGTGTAAAATCATGCGATTATATGGGTAAGTCACTGTTTGTGCGAATGATGTATTTAATAATGATGAAAAATATATATTAATAATTTCAAACAAAACTTTTTTAAAAATTATTGTTGTTAAAAATTAAATTAAATTAATAAATGTAATTGAATTAAAAATATGTTCAAATTGTATAAATTATATTTTTTAAATTATTTTTGTCGAAGGTTGGGCCGGCATCATCTTAATAGCTGGCCCATATATGGGACCAAATGACGGGCCGACGTGGAGAAGCCAAAGGCGGTTGACCGTTATTATTTAGCTGGTTGGTCCGACCAGTGGCGGACAAAGTTGGACCGACCGCCCAACGGTTGGAGCGACTGTGGGTCGACGGTCAATTTGAATCTGGGACAACGCATGCACATTAAAATAAGAAACACTAAATAGAGGATCTACGAAAATCTAATAAGTATTTCATTAAGTCCATCTTAAGACTTCCAAACATGCAAAAATGGAAATTTGTACACATTTCTGCCGTGATTTGTGAGAACACCGTTAACTCCAAATCGAATAAGTCACCTGAAAGCAGTTAACGGTGGGCAACCCAGGGGACTTATCCGAAATGCAGTTAACGGGGTTCTTTCAAATCCCGACTGATGTTAAGTACATAGTTAAATAGTATTTATATTATATTGAATTAATCCTCATCAAATCCTCGTAGTCTTCGAGGCTAGATCATTTAAGAGAATTAAAAGGGAACTTATTTTGATTCGGAAATGAGCAGATCAGCCGTTTTCGACTGGTGCTGCTCGAGCGTGCGCTCCATTTTGAGAGCATGATGCAAGCAAAAAAAAGAGTTTTCTTCTTGCGCGATATTTACTTCGCAAATGCTCGGAAGCGACTGTTCGAGCATGCACTGGCTTCCTGACATCCTTCACCACTCATCCTGCCCACAAAAGACTCCCTCTATTGCTTCGTCTGGGCTATATAGTAAGTCAGTCTTACTATTTCTGGAGCAGACTCTGTAACCCTGTCACAGAAAAACAGAAGATAAACTTTACATCGATTTCCGACGAAAGATTCTCTGCAACAAAAATTAACTTTACAGGATAAACTTCATACGAATATCGGCTAAACTTTCTTTTGTTTCTCCGAGACAAACACATGTTTTTTAAAAGACGCGAAATTAGCTAAACAAAATTTTATCGCTCTAAAAAATCTCCTGCAACAAATTTTATTCTTATTTTTTTCTGTGGTGTTTTTGGCTAAAAACCTCGGCAAGCATACAAATATTACGGGACTATTTTCTCTTATTTTTTATTTAGCCCCCCTCCCCTTCTGTAACAATTTGTCCTATTTCGGTGCCACCCCTATTGCAATAAAAACTTCATGTGACATTGAAACATACCCCCCCTCCTATTTTGGAATACGAAATGTAAATGTAACTTCATACAGCCGTCAATCTATCAATGAATAATGAGTAATAGCTGTTTGCTACGAGTTGGACAATGTTTTAAATTAAATTCTGGACGTCCATAATTTTTTCCCCTCCTACTAAAGAATACTTATCCCCCCCCCTTTTATGAAACTTCCCCTTTTTCTCGTGTTTGTTTATGAAAAGTTTAAAACCATATTTTTAGTTCGGAATATTCATCTCGTTTGGTTAAACAGTCTACTATTTCGTTCGAAATTTCACAGGTTCTTTAAAATTTCGTCTCACTTTTGGTTGAAGAATGATCTTTTTTTGTTCAAAATTAATCTCTTTTAGTTGAAAATTCATGTAATTTGTTGACAATTAAAATTTTCGTTAATAAATCAACTTTTCATTTATAAGTTCATGAACTGAACTGGCTGAGAATTATGTTTCTTCCCTGAAAATATAATCATTCAATATTTTGTTTAAAATTTTGCTAAAAATTCATTTTTGTTTTTTAGTTGAGAATTAACATTCTTCACTGAAAATGTAATGACTCCATTTTTTGTTAAAAATTGATTTTTACTTGGTGAAAATTAATGTAATTTGTTGAAAATTCATCTTTTCTGGTAGAGGCTTAATCTTATTGGTTAAAAATTCATACTTTTTGGTTAAAATTGTATTTGCCTTGCTCCATGTTTTTTTGAGAATTCATTTTTTTGTTGTTCAAAAAATTAACTTCTTGGTTTAAAGCTGAGCTACATTGTAAAAATAGATTTTTTTCCCTAAAGATTTATTATTTGAATTAGTAATTCAACTACTTGGCCGTAAATTAACTTTTTTGTAGAAAATTCAACTGTTTTGTAGAAAACTCATCTTTTTGGTTCAAATTTTTAACAGTTTGCTAGAAAAATCAATTATTTGATAAAAATTCATATTTATGGTTGAAAGTACAACTTCTTTGGTAGAGAATTTAGCTATTTGGTGCAAAATTAAAATTTATTTTAAAATTCAACTATTTAGTAAATTAAAAACTCAACAGCATGGTAGAAAATTAATTAATTTTGTTGAAAATTTAACTACTTTGTTAAAAAATCGTTTAACTTATTTTGATAAATCTTTGACTTTTTGTAGAAAATTAATCTTTTTGCTTCCAAAATTCTTTTCTTTTTATTAATATTCATGATTTTAGATAAAAAATAATCTCTTTGGTTGAAAATTTCACTATTTTGCTTAGAATTCGTTTTCTTCTAATTGAGAATTTATACTCTTCACTGAAAATGTAACAATTCAATTCCCGATTAAAAATTTATATTGCAAATAAAAAATAGATTTTGCCTGATTGAAAATTCACGTATTTTGTCAAAAATTGATCCTTTTTGGTTGAAAATGCTATTGCTTTGTTGAAGATTATTCTGTTTTGGTTGAGAATTCAATTATTTTGTTTAAAATTCGTCTTTTTTGCTTGTATTAATTGTTTTTGATTTAGAATTAAAATCTCTTCCTGTTGAAATATAACTACAACATACTATTTGTTATAAAATTAACTTTTTTTGGAAATTCATATATTTGTTAAAAGTTCAACTACATTGGTAGAAAATTAAAATATTTATTTTAAAATGGAAATAATTTGTAGCAACTTCGTTTATCTGTTGTTAAAAATTAACGTTTTAGATCTCTAAATCTAGCTATTCCTAACTATATGGTAGAAAAACCATTTTCTGGCTGAAATTTTTTATATTCGCAGACATTCGATTTTCCTCAGGTTGATTATGGACTACAAAATAAAAAAAAGATAAAGGCATCCTGATTCTGCACTGACCTACTACTACCAAATTGTTGGTGCGGTACCAGGTACTGTTATAATATTGGACTGGTACTAAGCCAGTAGGGTAGAAATGTACTGGGCCAGTATCTTCTCCTGTAGTGATCAGTACTGAATCAATAGAATGAGATAATGTCCCAGTACCACGCCAGTTATTGGTTAGTGGTCTTCCAGTAGTATACAACTACCAGTAAGGAATATAATTAAAGTGCTTTTTTCAGTACTGGGTTAATATCCTAATCTCTTGGTACGTCACGTCATGATTTAACTTGAAATTCGAAAACTTTAGCATGGACTTTGTATAACTTTAAAATTTCGTAATTTACAATTAAGCTTCATTCTTGTTTCAGTGACTACTATTTCAAGTGCAGATTCTCAAAGACAATTTATGCAAAAGGTAGCGAGACGGTTTACAAACTTTTAAGCCATTATTGAAGTTTCTCGGAAACTTGTAGAAATTTTGTAAAAGAAGTTAAACGTCTGTTGCAAGAATTTTCCCTTACTTTGAAGGCGAAGGGAAATTAATTCATTGCTCAAGGTTTTTCAAGAATATCAGAAATTCGTTCATAGAACATTCTTAATAAAATAACTATCATCAGATAATATGCAAAAACTGCCCTGGACGTCCCAGCACGTCAACAACAGATGAAACGTTCAAGCAGTGGAAGAAATGGTGTTGAAAAATCGCCGAATTACCATCAGAAAAGTTGCTGAAGATGTTGGCATATCGGTTGGCTCATGCCATGCTATCTTTTCGGACGTTTTGGGCATGAGACGTGTGTCAGCGAAATTTGTTCCAAAACTGCTTAATTTTGATCAAAAGATCCATCGTTGCTTGTGAAAGATTTTCTGACCAAAAACAGCACCACAGTCATGCCTCAGCCTCCATATAAACCGGATTTGGCCCCCAGTGATTTTTTTCTTTTCCCAAAACTGAAGAGGCCCATGAAAGGACATCGATTTTCAACGATTGAGGAAATAAAAACTGCATCGCTGAAAGAACTCAAGGCTATACCACAAAATGATCATCAAAAATGCTTCGATGATTGGAAAAAGCGTTGGCACAAGTGTATTATATCTGAGGGGGATTACTTTGAAGGGGACAACATAAATATTGAGAAATAAATGAATATTTTTTAAGAAAACCATAAAGTCACCTTATTTGAAGCTCTTTCAAAATATTATAACTTCCATCGAAATATCATGAATTTCGAACTAAAAATGAAATAATTTATTTTCCGCCTGAAAAAAATAATTTTCAACAAAAAAAATTTTTTACAAGCTGTTCAATATTCGATCTAAGGAAGTAATTAAAAAAATTAAGATTCTTTAACTAGAAAAGTTAAATTTTTAGTTTAAAGAATTAACTTTAAACTAGAAAACATAAACTTTCTTCTCACAGAATTATTAAAACTTTAGCCAAAGAGATCAATTTTCTACGAAAATTATGCATCATGAAGAAATAGATTATTAACAAAAAAGTTGAACAAAGTGGTTAAATTTTCAAACCTAAAGAATAATTTTCTACGAAAAAATGAATTTTCAACACAACAAGAATTTTCAATCAAATAATTTAATTTTTTACTTTAAAAGAACAACTTTAATCCATGAATGGAACAGTTCAATTTGAAGTACAAAAAGTGAATTTTCAACTAAAGAAAAATAAGATTTAGCGAAAAATATTATTTTTCTACCAAGAAAGTAAATTTAAAAAGAAAAAAAATTAATTTTCAGCAAAATAAATACACCGAATTTTAACTAAATAGTTAAATTTTTCAGTAAAAAGGATAAATATGCTCCCAAAATGAAATATTTAAATTTTAATTCCAAGAAATAATGAAAATTTAAATATTTTCTTAAAAATTGTTTTTTTTTTTTAAGAATTAATTATTTAACCGAACATTAAAGTATTTTATTCACTGTAAAAATTTATCATTCTTTGTTAAAAATTCGTGTATTTTGTTTAAGTTTTGTTTTGTTTTTTTAGTAGAAAATTCATCTTATTGTTCGAAAACTTATCATTTGGTTAAAATTGAATTATTTTGTTTATAAATTCAACTATTTGTTTGAAAATTTCTTCTTTTTTTAAATCAAATTACGTTGTTTAAAGCTGAACGAAATTGTTAAGATTTAATTTTTTGGTTAGAGAAATAGAGATGCATAATTTTAGTTGAAAATTTATCTGTTTGATGGAACACTTGTCGTTTTTGTTGAAAAATATTTTTTTCTTCAGAAATAAATTATTTGAGCTACAAAATGTGTAACATTATTTTTGAATTATCACCAGAATAATTAAATTTTCAACAACAAAAAAAAGAAGGATTACCTAAAAAAGTTTTTCTTTTTTACCAAGCAGATTCGGGTTTCCAACCAAATATTTAAATTTATAACTGAAAAAGATCAATTTCCACCAAACATAGTTTTATACGAGTGAAACCCGAAATATCTCCTTTTATCAAAATGAATCATCGTGAAAGCATAAAATCTATTATCAAGGAACTCTACGGGGAGAGTATTCTTATTAAAACCAACACCTTTAGTAAGCTCAGGACTTCTCAAGGTAAGCTACTAACATCCTTAGCTTTTTTGAAACGGTGCATGGACAACAAAATCGTCCCAAAATTCTTACAACCACCCAAAAACCACCCAAAAACAAAAAACAAAATTTGACAAATTACTTCCAGTAAAGCAAACTCAACTAACAAATACAGTAAAAAACATCTCTGATCACCCTCTCAACAATGAAATGATTCCAACCTTATCTAAAGCACATAATTTTGCTGTAGCTCCATCGAAAATCCCAAAAGAAGAAATAATCAGCAATTTAGAATCCACAATATATACCCTTCCACCTGAAAACGCGAATGACATACGACGCAGGACGGCCAACATTTTACGCCAAGCTCAAGTTCCATCCTCAAACTTAACAAAACAGGAAAAAACCGCAATTAAAGAACTCAATCAAATTAAAGATATTATAATATTACCCGCAGACAAAGGCAACACAAAAGTAATAATGAATAAAGAAGACTATAACAACAAAATCATGGACCTTCTAACTGACGATACATACAAAAAACTTAAAAAGGACCCCACAAAAACAATAGTCAGTAAAACAAAGACTCTTCTTAAAGATTCTAAACTTGACGGCCAAACAATATCTAACTTATTACCTACTAATCCCACTTCTCTAAGACTTTATAGGTTCCCAAAAATCCACAAAGAGAACATTCCACTCAGACCGATCGTCAGCGCAATACACTCACCAACTTACAACCTAGCACGTTTCCTCGCTGCAAAACTAAATCCTTTTACAGGAAACTCCATCACTCACGTCCAAAACTCATTTGACTTTATTAAAAAGATACATCAGATTCACATTCAATCCCAAGACATCATAGTTATTAATGTAGTTAATCATCATAGTTATTATTTAATAATATCATAATTGATATTATTAAATCTTTCACAAACTTCCCTTCCGAGCTTGTACCTTTGATAGAACAATGTCTCAAAAATACTTACTTCTCGTTCTGGTTCCGTTACGTTGATGACACATTTGTCATCTGGCGACATGGACGAGATGAACTAAATAAGTTTTTTCGATTTTATCAATCAATTATATCCTAATATCCAGTTCACCATGGAAATAGAACAAAACGGAAAATTGCCCTTCTTGGACGTATTAGTTTACAAAAAATTTGATAACACATTAGGACATGAAGTTTACAGAAAACTCACGCATACAAACAGATACATACATGCCTCCTCCCACCATCACCCATCTCAAAAATAATCGGTCATCAACTCCCTTGTATACAGAGCTGTCTCCATAACAGACAAAGATAACTTACAAAAGGAATTACAAAACGTTAAACAAATCCTAATAAAGAACGATTACACAAACAAACAAATTGATAAAGCAACAAGAAAACACACTTAAAAAAGCAAGTCAACACAACCTACGAAAGAAAGAGAGAGAAAAATGACCACCACCCTACCCTACATCCAAGGTGTCACAGAACAAATAGGAAGAATTCTCAACAAACACAACATCTAAAGCATATTTAAAACACCTGCGAAAATAGGACAACTAATAAATAACCCTAAAGATAAATAGGCACCCTTCAGTGATGCAGGAGTATATAAAATCCCTGGTTCTTGTGGCAAAGTCTATATTAGAGAAACCGGGAGAGCGGTGAGCCAACGTATGAAGGAACATGAAAGTAAAGTCAGGCTAAAACACTTCACGCAATCAGCACTAGCTGAACATCATATCGAAACAGGTCATAACATTTTATTTGATAAAACAACAGTCATTGTAAAAGCACACAACAAATTTCCAAGAAAACATAGAGAAGCAATCGAAATCTTAAAACACCCTAATAACATCAATAGGGACAATGGATATAATACCAATCCGATTTGGCTTTCCGTTTTCTCGGATTTTTAAAAAAAGACTTGATTGGCCAATCAAGTTCGACTAGTCCCCACGGTGGGGCGCTCTGGCCAATCATAGGCATCGTAGAAAGTATACCTAAGAACATCATGACCTGATACCTCAGTTTCAGATCAGCCCTGAAGATGTGAACTGCAATGTTCACGAAACGACGGCAAACAATTCGTAGTTTTTTACACGAGTGAAACCAGAAATATCTCTTTTTATCAAAATGAATCATCGTGAAAACATAAAATCTATTATAAAGGAACCTATATCATATGCTGCATCGCCCGTCTGAATAAAGAGCGACTGTCTACAGGCGCATCTTCTAACCCGAGGCATTCGAGTCATTCAATTTACCCTTTACCATCGGGTAACATAAATTGTGGGTCCGGATGCAATAAGGGCACATAAAATTTTTTCGTGCGAAAACGAAGTCCCCTGGAGGCTTTAGAAAAAATTTTCGAATTTTAATTTT
>NC_046662.1:84743811-84744475 GCF_010883055.1 Belonocnema kinseyi | reverse complement strand
AATTAAAATTCGAAAATTTTTTCTAAAGCCTCCAGGGGACTTCGTTTTCGCACGAAAAAATTTTATGTGCCCTTATTGCATCCGGACCCACAATTGCTCGTTAAGGGACGAAATAAATTAAACTGGTCATATAAACCACTCGAATTCGGGTGATTCAACCTGACACTCTTTCATCGAGTGAAAATATCGCTCGAACAGATTAAGAGCGTATATTTTCCTGAAAACCAAATTAAATCTACTCATCTTCCAAGTACGTATATGGACAACACGACAGTTCAGTAAACGTTACAATTATTAGCAACTAAATGAGACTATCATTTATGGTTACCAGTACCAATTCTCAAATGGTGCTCACCTGTAGATTGGCAGATTTTACCGATCTGGTCGCTATTCTGCATAGTTCCTTCATGCTGCAATTACGAATTATCATGTCACTTGAACGAATCGTATGAAGAGAGCTAACTTACGTTAAAGGTATAAACTATAGTTTAGACAGCACCATAATTTGTGGAAAATGACTACTAAAAATAATTAATAAATAAGCGCACAGTTAACTCTTTTATATATTTTCGGATATGCTTATAATTATTGGTTATTTGTAAGTTATAACATTTATAATACAATTAAAATTGCACACGCAATATGGCGGGGGGGGGGGGGGGGG
>NC_046662.1:84742666-84743800 GCF_010883055.1 Belonocnema kinseyi | reverse complement strand
ATCTAACGCATAAACCTAAGAACGCAAGTTAATTATCTTAACCACCACACTATTAAAAGAGTTGTGATTTGTAAAATAATTTTGAAATGCATTTTTTACTGAGTTGGCGACCTCGGGAACGACTTCTAACTACGCGCCCATGCCCATGACGACTCACAGAAATGTTAAAAAGGAATGTTCTTAGGTAATGCAATCCATCCATTACCGATTGCGCCGTGAATTCAACCTATGGTCCGCGCAGATAGGTTATGTTGCTTTGACTTTAGGGGCGAGCTAAGCAAACCAATCGGATCGGTAGCATGTATACGGATCCTTCGGTAATGTCCACTGCACCACTAATTTAATCTCGGTTCAGTGGATTCTACATATCTTACAGTATGTAATATTAGGGAATAAAGGTTTATTTTAATAAGAAGAATCGTTGAATTATTCTTAATTTCATTGTGACATTTACGAAATGCTAAGTGATTTTGACATTCTCATCCCCTTATTAAGAGCAGTTGATACTGTTACGATTACAAAAACCCCTCTACATTTCTTCATAAGTAAATATTACATTTTTTTTCTACGTGTACTTGTATCGCAGCTAAATAGTTTTTTTTTACGAACTAAACATTATTTTCAGTGTTACATGCCTAGAATTCCAGATTACACTCAACTTCTGATACGAGACCCCCTGATTTATGATATTCTTAGAACTGATGGCCTTCACAGTTGCAGGGTGAGAGGAGCCGATGGGCCGAAAGAGAGGATGTGCTCAGTCAAGCGTGACAAACATATTAAGGGCCGCACTCTCCGTGCGACAGTTGCATCATGAGTGCAAATCCAATAAAAATAGCTAATGCGGTAACATCAAATTTTACAAAAATTTTGAATTACGAATTACGATTTTTAGAATTTGTCAGTCTTTGAAAATTTTTGGTTTTATAACAAAATTGTTTTAAAAAAATCTACTGTCAAGTTTCTGCGATAGATCCACCCTCCCCAATATTTTTGTTTTTCGGAAGCATAAATTTCGTATTTTTTTAGATTGGTCAACATTAACACATCACACGCACTTTTTAAATTATGTTAACGTTTTGTAAATTAATGGCTGGTCATCCTTTAAGGAATGTTCCAAGAAATTGCCATAAA
>NC_046662.1:84740933-84742656 GCF_010883055.1 Belonocnema kinseyi | reverse complement strand
ATATTGTGTCCGGAAAATGACCCAAAAAATGCAAAATAGCTAGAGATGCTAGAGATGGTATTTTTTTGAATTTGTTTATCACTAATTATTTTTGTTCGATAAGTGACAAGTTTTTAAGATTAAAAAAAAAAATTTTTGATGGTTTAAACAATTTTTCCCCCCTGTAAATTGTAAAAGGTTATTTTTTTAGGATAAATGATACAGTTGATGAGTGGCTAGAGTAATATTTCTTTTTTAACAAGTTATGTAATTATTTAAGCAATTTAATTTTATTTAAACAATCTTTTCTGCTGTAATTTACGAAGTCTTATTATTTTTTGGAATTAATTACACAATTAACTAAATTTAAGAATAACATATTTTTTGAATTATATTTGTCAATTATTTGAACAGTTACTACTTCCAGGAATTAATAACCGTGGTAATGAATGTAAAGAGTGATATTTTTTGTGGAAGAAAGTTTGAAATTATTTAAAGAATTAATAATCATTCACTTAATTCTTTTAATGGGAAAGATGGAAAAAATTCTAGTTTTTTCGAATCTCTTACACTATGTCTCTTATTAATTAATTTAATAATAAGGGAAATAGTATATGAGATTCAAAAAAAAGTAGAATTTTCTCAATTTTTGCTATAAAAAGTAGCAAGTGATTTTAAATGTTTAAGTAATTGCTAAATGTCTTTCATAAAAACTATTACTCTTGATATTCATTAAAAGCATCATTAATGAATAGAAACAATTAAGTTTCTCCAAACTTTTTGGCACACAATGATGAATCTCATAAGTGAATTTTATTAAATCAGTAAAAATGACACGATTTTAATAATAATTATTAATACTTCTTCAAATATTCTTTAAAAATGTATATAGCTAGGTACATTTGATAAAAATATTTTCACTCTGGTAAAGAAATTACAAAGTTGTCCAAAAATATTGTAATCAAATAACTCTTTTAAAAAATATTTTTATATAATTAGATTTGATGAAAAAATACATATAAACAGTTTTTTGTAAAGAATTTATTAAAACAAATGTTTCAGTTTTGAAATCGTTTAATATCTTATTAGAATGGTATTATTAACAAAAAATTGTAATAATAAAAAATCTATAAACCATCTACAAAGTTATGAACAATGTTTTAACCTATTATATTTTATTAGCAGATCAAATGAAATAGTTGAAAACTTAATGTTGGGAAGAAAATATTTTATTAAAAGAAGATTTTTCATGAAAAATATTTTAAGCTTTCGATTGTTAATATAATTTTTGTTTCAATTCGTTGTTTAAAGAGTGTGCGTTACCAAAAAAGTACTAAAAAACCATTTAATTCTGTAAAAAAATAATTAAGCCCTATTTTGTATGTAGTTTAGTTGAATTCGTAAACGGGTTTCGTATGATATTATAATTGTTTATTTATTCGAGATAACAAATAGGGTTGAGAACATATGTGTCTAAGATATGTAATCTGCGTAATTTTTCGTATAGAATCGAATGGTGCTATACATTTTTTCATAGCTGACATTTTTGAAAAAATTGTTTGAACTAAAATTGTTTAAAGAATTGAAAATTATATATTTTTATTCACTCGTTCCAGGAAAAAATTTGTAGGGACCACATCGGATCACTGACTCAGGGTATTTGAAAAGATTTCACACTAGTCAATCGTGCAGCCTCACAGAATAAAGAACTTTTCTCTTTTAATTTCTAAAGAAATAAGCTATA
>NC_046662.1:84729393-84740833 GCF_010883055.1 Belonocnema kinseyi | reverse complement strand
TGTAGTGCCGTCTATTTTTGCGTAATTCTTTTTCAATTATGTTTCAATAGATGCACAATTCCATTAATTTTCAATCAAAAAAGGATTACATGCGAAATTCAAAGTGCCACTTACAAATTTAGAAGAATCTTTGAAGTCAAGCCGGAATCAAAATGAAATAATTCAGACAGCTTTCCAAGACAAGTACTTGATTACTATTAATTTTGAGAAAAAATGACATTTCAGATTTTAAACTTTGGGTGATGTTATAATTTTTATAATATCATTGAAAATTAAACTATTTTGCTTGTCAGAGGGGTAAGGAGGGAGGGGCTCACTCTTTTTATATCATAAATCAAATTAGGCTTAAATATACTGTACGTGCATTTAGTTTAAAATTCGAATATGAAACTATTTTGGTGGAAATTTCGACTATTTGTTTAAAAATGCGTTTGTTTCCTAGTTGAAAAAATAATTTCCATAAAAAATTTAACTATGCCTTTATATTTAGAGATTTGTGCTTCAAGCAGACGAAAATGTAACATGAACCTACAGGAAGGCCGGGAATGGGCAGATGGAAACATATGAACTTCCATCTAATACTACACTGCTAAAGGCTGGTGACTTTCTCAGTATAAAACACCAACCATGAATCTCTCGGTTCCGGTTCTGTCTCCACACTCCCTCACCATTAGCAGAAGTTTGGTGAGACTGACGGTATAACTAGACCCTCCACTTTACGACGACTAACGACAGTGAAACTATTTAATAGCCCTCTCTTCTATAACCCTTCCGATAAGTGATGCCGCGCCGCCTGTAGGTGTAACAGGTACTGCGCGGGGTGCGCGGGATCTACGGCTGTCACTCAGGCGACCAGTCAGGCGTGAACAAACAAAAGCGGAGCAGGCTATAATGAGTTAATTACCACCCACCGTCAGCCCCGAAATCGTCGCTATAGAAGAGGTTCACTGTATTAATTTAGACATGATTTTGACTCATAAAATCAATTTCTCGCATTAAGGTTGCAGTTTGGCGTACAGTTCAAAAAATGATTAATACAATCAATAAATTAGTCTCGGAATGGACTGAAACTTTGATTGACGAAAGACATTCACCCGATAAAGGTGAGGTTCAAGTTTCAGGCGATGAATAGAGATTAGGTGTTTGGAATGCTAGAGGAGTGGATGATCTTGAGGTAAGAGGATTAAAAGAAACGATGCGCGTAAGGAAGCTAGATATTGTATGTGTACCTGGAATAAAGAAAAATGGATGCGACATTAGAAAGATAAAAAATGGGGTGTTGGAAGGCGGACTTGAATTAGTATCCGGATTAGATAATGAATAACATGGTAGCCATGGGGCAGGTTTGATCATAAATGAGAGAGCAAGTCAGCATCTCAGGGATAAGAGATGTGTATCTCCTAAATCGCTGTGGGTTAGAATGTAGTGAAGTAAAAGACGCTTATTTATTACAAATACTTGACTTAGGCATAAAATGATCCACATGTACATCTGGTGTAGAGAAGATAGCCACAGTATAATCGACTTCGTTCTTGCGGATGAAAGACTAAGAGGACTAGTAAAAAAGACATAGATCATGAGGGGTTATGAATGCTGTACTGATCATTACTTTCTAGTCTTCCATATAAAGTTACGTCAGGGATGAAGAAGAAAGAGGAACAAAAAAACGAAACAAACACGAATCAGTATTGAGGAACGGATCAAATACTCAGCTTAAGACAGATCACATAAAAAAGTTTGAGAGTAAGGAAAAAAGTTAAATGCTCATTTGTTGACTTAAAAAAAGCGTTTGACAAGGTGAATAAAAGTGAAATTTAGGAAGTCCTGAAAGAGTAGAGTTAATGGATTGCTCCTACACACAATAAAAACATTATATGCTGGCAGCAAAGCAAGTGTAATATCTAACGGGAAACTAAATTTCTGTATTGTGCAAGGTGTTAAACAATGATGCATTATGTCATCGTAACTACGTATTTATAATATTCATGGATCGCAGATAATAATGTTGTTATGCAAGAGTCAATCCAAGACTTAAAATGAATGTTGAGCAAACTGAATACAAGCCTAAAGAACATGGTTCTCAAAATCAACGTAAATGAAAGAAAAACTGTAGTCAATGAAGGAAACGGTCAAAAAATAATATACAACATTGTCCTAAACCACGACAGAATAGAGCAAGTTAATAAGTACGTATACCTTGGTTGCTTATCCACAAATGATGGAAAGATAGATGGAGAGTTAGATAGGCTTATAAACGAAGTAAGATCGTTATCGGTTGAGCATGACCCATTATCAGCAGTAAAAATATATCAAGTAAAGCTAAAAGGGCAATACATAACTCTATATATTTATACAGACAGTGCTGTACGGTAACGAGACTTGGACCTGTCAAGAAAAGGATAATAGTAAAATTAAGACGATTAACATGAAATTCCTCTGCATAATATGCGGCAAAACACTGACGAAAAAAGTGAGTTATGAGATAATACCCAAAGAACGTGGTTTAGATAATTCACTAGTTGACATATGTAAAAGAAATTCTTTAAGATCGTTTAGGCATGTTAAATCATTCTGCTTAGAGGGTCAAGCGTTTTCCGAATAATAATAATGCATACTAATGCTCAGCTGGTTAGACGCTCGGAATTCATCTCCGACGTCCTGGGTTCGATCCCTGAGCCGGTGCGTCTGGATATTTTTCTATGTACCTTTACCGAGGTTCTGGTGGTTCGGAACCCACCTTCAGTTATAGGTCCATCGTTTACTTGACTGCAACCGAGTCTGTCATTGATGGGGTAAAAACCAGGCCCCGTGTTAAACAATCAAAGATACAGATCCAACTCTAACCAAAAATGCCTTCGACATGTTGGGCAGTAATCATCTAAAGCCTGTGACAAAAATTAATTGTTTCAAACCATTAATTTTTTTATAATAATGAGCAGAGGAGCTTGGTCTCCGATTTGATCCCAGCGGCACTGCACATGGCCTAGCATCATTAACACCTTTGGTCCTTAAAAGTCGTGTACAGGAAGCAGAACATTCGCTTCTACTAAAGGAACATCCTAACAAGCCCCTTTATGGCAAATTCTATGGAATTATACGTAGAGAAGAGCTATAGATGGATCTATCCAATATGTTTTTCAAATCTGCTGGATTAAGGTCGGAGACGGAGGGATTTCTTTTTGCCTGTCAAGACGGCATTATAGACACCTTAGTATACTGTGACCGCATAATGAAAGTACCTGTAGCCGATTCCAACTGCCGAGCGTGCAAGCAAGAGCCAGAAACGATTGGACATGTTCTCAGTGAATGCTCAAAGTACGCACGCTTCGGGTACATGGAGAGACACAATGCGGCTCTAAAAGTGTTATACTTGTATTACCATCTGCGGAATTTCTATCGTATTGATTTAATGCCCGTCTTGACACACGCCCGGGGGAACTGGAGTTCAGTGTAGAGAATGATCAGTGTAAGATCTTCTGGAATTTCTCGTTTTTCATCACTCAGCGTATCAGTGCTAAAAAGCCTGATATTGACCTCCAATATCTAAAGACCTAGATAATTTACGTGATTGAATTCTCGGCACCAGCCGATGATATTATCACGGCCAAGGAGGAAGAAAAACGGGAGAAATATCAGGCTCTTCTTTTCGAGCTGAGCATGCTTGTGGTTCTGATATTCGGCTGCCTCGGAGGTATGAAAGCTTCATTTCTTAGTCAACTCAACAAAATCTCGGTTTGCCAGTATTAGACTCAGAGGATCGCAAGCCAGATGTAAAAGGTTGTTCTTCTGGGATCACTGCATCTGGTTCGACAACACTGTTCCTCCTATCATTGTACAAAGGTTGGTAACTCTAAAAAAGTATCCAGAGGTGAAACCTTTAACTCCAACTGTACCGTCTGCCGTGTGAGGTCATCTGCGGCTACAGACCGCACTCTAAGGAACACTGTTTTACGGATTATCTTGCGTAAATTTCCCATTCTTGTTAACCTTCTAGGATAGAAGAGCAAAAGTGGATGACGTACATATTCCAGTTGAGTCGAGATTGGTTGCTTTAAGGAGCCAAGATAGTAGCTTCTGGAGCCTCCAACTTCTCTCATAATAATAAAATTACGCATTTTCGTATTCTAGGCCTTTTTTGCTTTATGAAATTTAGAGCTTATACATTAATAAGTAACAAAAATTGTCTAGAGATGAAAGAATTTTATATCCTTAAATTTGTATTTTTTTAAATTGAGTATTACGAAAACTAATTTCCAGCCCTAAAAAGGCTTAGTGGAAAATTTACATATGTTTTTTAAATTTAAAAAACAATTATGTCAGGATTTTTCACAAAAAAGAAGAAATAAGGGGGTACAAATAATAAAAAAAGCTTTGTTGATGACCCTAAGGTCCCTGTCTGCAGAGAATTAATACCCATATCATAAGCATACAAGTAATGGGATCGCCAGGTACGTAAAATTAAATAACTTTGGTAATTGAGAAAGTCCTTTTTTAAAAAACAAAGCTGCAACTTTTTACCGTATGATTAAAATATTTTGGTGGCATTTCAAATTAAGAATATTAAAACTGATTGAGACGAATTAATGTGAAAGTCACGCGGTTTCTTCCTGTATGAGCGATTGAGTTTGATCTCGATTTGAAATTAATCTTATCCTCAAATTAATTACAATGTTTTATTTGCGCATCTGGTTTGAATGATGAGTAATAAGAAAATGTACACAAGTAACGAAATTTCTATAGAACCAGTGAAGGGTATTGATAATAAAAGTGTGATTTCACAAATTCTTATTTCATTCATTCTTATTCAATTTCCATCTGGGGCTAATATTACGGATGCCAATATGGGCATAGTTTTTTCTTATTTTTAGGAACTGTAATATAAGCTGAAACATTCCTAATCTACATTACGTGAAGGCTCTGAATAATATTGCGGAATGTTTCGTAAAAATAAAAGGTCAAGCGTAGCGCAAGGGCTAGCATTACGAGTACATTTGCAAAAATAGCCTCGTTGTTTAAAAGTACCAAATGCGAAACATAAACATTTAAAAAAATTAGCTCATCATCTAGTGAGTATTTTTAATCGGGTGCTGGCTAGCCTGTCATGACCAAACATTTTTCTCAGTATCTTATTCACATTTTTTTGCACATTTCCGAAAAATGCCAAAGTATTTAAAAGTACCAAAAATGAAAAATAAATTTTTTCCTTCGTATTCTAGTGAGTTTTTTGGGCTCTAATCGGATGCTGGCTAGCCTGTCATGACGGAAAAAATTTCTAAATTTCAGATTTAAATATTTCTTTGCACATTTCCAAAAAGAGTCAGGGTGCTTGCAAGTATCGAAAATGAAAAATGTATATTAAAAAAGTTAGGAGTTTTCCAGCTATTATCTAGACATTCATGAAATAATTGTTAACATCAACCTTCTAAAATAGTTTTTCAGAAGACCGCCTAATTGGCGTTAGATTAGCTTATCCATACTAGCGTATGACAACACAGAAACATTTCACAAATGATTTATCCAATCAAAATAAATGTGTTATTTAGTCAGACATCATAATCTTAATGAGGAAAAAACAATCTTGAAGTGTCTTCAGTATTTTGAGTTTTCAAAAGACTAGCATCATTATTCGTGCATTATGCGCAATTGTATTTTTTTCTAAGATTCTTGAAAATATTCAAAAAGATTTTTGAAGATTTCAGATGCGTCGAATCAAAATTTCACGAAAAACGTTAATTTTCAACCAGCAAGTTGGATTCTCAACAAAAAATATTTTTATTCTGAATAAAAAATATGCCCGCTGCGCGGGGACATTCTCGTTGCGCTTTGGGCGCGCGGCGCTTCGCGCCAAGTTTGAGCGCGCCTAGGGCGCACAGGTACACTCTTGCGTTTCACGCTCGTTTTCGTACGTTTAATGAGTAAACTTTAACTACATTTTTTCGAATATCGTAAATACTATAACTTGAATCGAAAACTGACTTAAACTTCTAAGGAATTACAGCCATAAATTGTAACTGAATTTTTTTCGATTTGTTTTTAAAGAAGGTTCTCAAAGTACCTACGGCTTTGACGATTACATTCTTATTACGAAACTCGCGCTTCGTGCTCGATAATTCGTATCCCCTTGAAAAACTTCATCAAGATAATTTGTAAATCTTGTTAAAATTTACTAAAAATAACATTTTGAACTGCTGGATCTCTTAAAAAACAAAATTGCATTTTTTTGAAAATGATCCAACTTTTGGAGCTTTTGTCTAATTAAAAAATGTCATGATAATAGTTTCAAAAAACATATATTTTACATCTAATAGAAATTTGGATTGATATTTCTTAACCTGTTAAAAATTTTTTTTTCCGTTTTTTAAAAAAATGTCAAAATTTTGAAAAGAATATAACTTTTGAAGTTTTATCGAATTTAAAAATGTCATTAGAATATTTTTCAATTCTTCTCGATGCGCATCAGAAAATTTGACAAAAATTCCTAAAAAAATTTTATTTAAATTTTGAGAAAGCTCAAACTTTTTGAATTTTTGTCTAATCAAGAAATATAACTAACATAGTTTCTAAATATATTTGATATCTAGTGATAAATTTAAATAATCTTTTAGAAAAATATTTTTCAAATGTTAGCGTTACGTGGCTACAACATTCAAGTAACCATACAGACAGACATACGGACATAGAGACAGACAGACACCGATGAAATTTTGGTTCCGTTACGTTGACGACACCTTTGACATCTGGCAACATGGACTAGAGGAACTAAAGAAGTTTTTCAATTTTATCAGTCGATTACATCCTAGTATCCAGTTCAATATGGTAAATAAAAAAAAAGGAAAATTGCCTTTCTTGGACGTGCTAGTTTAAAAAAGATTTGATAACACATTAGGACATGAAGTTTACAGAAAACCCACTCATACAAACAGATACCTACATGCCTCCTCCCACCACTGCCCATCTCAAAAACAATCGGTCATCAACTTTCTTGTATACAGAGCTGTCTCCATACAGATAAAGATAACTTAAAAAAGAATTATGAAACGTTCAACAAATCCGAAGACAAAAAGGCAATTCTCAATGATCCGGGAGTATATAAAATCCCTTGTTCTTGTAGCAAAGTCTATATTGGAGAAACTGGGAGAGCGGCGAGCCAACGTATAAAGGGACATTGGAGTAAAGTCAGGCTAAAACATTTCACGCAATCAGCACTAGCTCAGCATCATATCGGAACAGAGCATAACCTTTTATTTGAAAAAACAACCGTCAACGCAAAAACACACAATATTTTCCTAAGAAAACATAGAGAATCAAACGAAATCTTAAAACAACCTCATGACATCAATATGGACAACGGATATAATACCAACCTGAGTTGGAATTCTGTGCTCCCGGTTTTTTTATGCTTGATTGGCCAATAAGGCGCGACCAGTCATCATGGCGGCGCGGTCGGGCCAATCGCAAGCATCGTAGAGAGAATACATAAGAACAACGTAACCTGATACTTCAGTTTCAGGTTAGCCCAGAAGAAGTGAGCTACAATTTTCACGAAACGTTGGCAAAAATTCGTAGTTTTGTTCACAATTAAAACTGACAGCATTAAATCTATTAAGAGTGTAATACCTTTAACTTACTTCCTCAAAATAATAATCGTCTTGGTACGGATGAAAAAACTGTAGCCACGGGTTCTCAATCATCAGCTTTCTTAAATTCTGGTTTTCTCGGAAATGATTCGAAATACAGAATACCAAAAGCAAATCTACCAAAATAAATGTTCTGAATCGAAAAAATGTACGTGTTTGCGATTATGTCTACTCGGTAATCCCTAGAATCCCTCGAAACTGCAGCTGCGAATCACCAAGCAGGTGAGTCAATTCTAGAAAAGTTTTATGGCGATCCCATCGCAGTAATTAATGATCGTATACGTGAAGAGCTTCTGCTCGGCGAGAGATTCTTGACAACGCGACCAAACACTGTCAAGCACTCTAAGCTCTAAATAAAGATCTTTTAGAAGCATAAATTGATCAACAATCGTGTATCAAATAGAAATAAGAAATTAAATGTATTTATTATTGGCTATTAATGGACCTAAGTGGGGAACCTTACATAACGGCTTCGTGAGGTTCTTCGCTTGGGGTGATTGCTAGAGAGATTGATCAGCAACTTGGGTCGGAGCAGTGTTGCGGAACGAACGTGTTATTTACATAAATAGCACGAGAATTCTGGATCAATCTGAAAAATCTCTATCCCACCCACACACTACTCCTTTCCCCTGCCGAGTGAGTCACGCCTACCCCGAAAGGGAAATGGCTTAATGGTGTAATAATAATAATAATATTATTAATCAATGAGTGAGCTCTTACACTTTTTACATTCTCGCAGAAAAGTGTTCGAAATGTATAAAACGAATTAAAAGAAAAATCTAATCAACTTGGTAGAAATAGTTCAAGGTATTTGTCGGAAGGTTGTCTCATCCAAAAGTTCGGTGTGCCTGTGGACAGTTGAGCTCTGTACCCACAACCGTGCAGACTATGTACGCATAGTCTGGGACTATGTCCCACAAGTGATCATGGCAACGTTGCATACAAAGCCTACCACGTGTCTCTTTACTCGTTCTGATTGTTTGGTACGGTGAACGATGGACTGCGAACGAGGGAGAGTGCCGTGTTGCCGCCCTATCGCCTGTTAGTCTCTCGTGAACGAAAAATTAGGTCAAATTTGTTGTTTGAATTAGATTTTTTGCGAAAATTATGCGGGTAAAATTATCCTTCATTTGCTTATAATGTTCATGATAATGTTCTTTACTGTTAAATAGTTTTTCATGCAATTGTGTAATATCACTTAGTTCCTACAGGAGTTTATTTACTTGTACTTCTCTTTTTTTGTGTAAGGTATAGGCTAAACAAGCAAAAAGCACTGACTTTGATGTTAGTTATTTCGGTTTCTAAACGGATGATTCAATTTTAACTTTACAGTTCGATAGATCTCGGTGTCATTCGTCGAACCCAGTTCAGTAGCAAAAATAATCCTACTTCATCATACGCGGTTGAATTTAAGGCATTGTATCATTTGTGCAAGAGTTATAATTTAACACAATATCATGAGCAACTTTTGAACGCGAAAATTTCGGAACGTACCAACATTGTGAAAAAATCAAATTTGTGCTTTAATTGTTTAAGATAGAAACGTCGCGTAGAAGATTGCAAGTCAACACATTGGGTGGATATTGGCTGGTAAAATTACCTTGCCAAAGACACCCATTAAAATATCTTGTCATTTGCTCACAACATTCTTAAATGAACAGTTAAAAAAAATCTGGACAGTCGAAAATTGTCTAGAAAGAAAAATTCTCTCAAAGCGAATGCGAAAATAACTATTCAAAAAATACTACACGAGATGCAAAAGCCGGACAATTTTGCGTAAAGCTTCCTTTTGAAGAAAACTTAAGTCACATATGAGAATCGCATTCAAGTGCTTTAAACTGACTATACGCAAGGAACCTTGTATTGAAAATATGAAGTCATACTTGACAAACGGATACATGTCGGAATTAAAATTAGCTTCTATTCGTGAAGTGCATTACTTGCAACATCATGTGGTTATAAAAAACTCTAGTTTAACTACACAATTGAAGGGCCACATTGCATTCGGGCTAAGTGACAAATTTTCGAAAATCGGTTTATTGGCTTAAACTACTTGTTTCTCTCTAACTCGTGTCTCTATAGAAGATTTTGGTCCAGTTCGACCCAAAAGTAGGTCTAGAAAAAAAATCAGTATTACAGGCGTAAGTGCCACGATGCTTGCGGGCGTAAATGCCATGCTTCACAGTGTGTCGTAACTGTGACGTCATTGATTTCCAGAGCACGTGTCGATTCTGGTTTTTGCAAGTTAGTTCGTCGAAATTATAAATTCTTGGAAAGAAATTGTTGCTGCAAAAGCTACTTTTTAGGTGTAGAAATTGAAGCTTCCTGGTGCGTGCCCAGCTTTGACCAGGGCTTTCTCGCACTTGTTACCTTTTTTAAATTGCTCTTTTTGCAATTCGATAAAGTTAATTAAGAGCTCAAAAGTACCTTTTTTGTCTTTCTCTCAAATGAAAAAATTAAACAGGTACGCAACTTTTTATGTGTGAAAATTGAAACTTTCTGGTGCGTGCCGATCGTCGACCAAGTATTTCTCGCCCATTGTTATCTTTTTTAAAGTGCTCTTTGCACAATACAAGAAAGTTAATCGATAGCTTAAAAGCACTTTTTTGTTGTTCTCTCAAATATAAAAATTAAAGAGGTACGCAACTTTTTAAGTGTCAAAATTGAAGCTTTTTTGTTCTCGTCGATCTTTGCTCAGGACTTTCTCGCACATGGTTACCTTTTTTAAAGTGCTCTTTTTGCGACTCAATAAAGGTAACCAACAGCTCAACAGTACTTTCTTGCTTTTTTCTTAAATTGGAAATTAAAACAGTTACGCAACTTTTAATGTATAAAATAGAATAAATCATGTATAAAATTATTTGCGTGGAAGTTAGACAGTTTTTTAGCTCTCCTGTTAAATTGGGGCTTTGACACTTACGCCACTATGCAGTCTGCTCTTTGAATTACGTGTCGTCTTTGGCGATTCATCAAAATCGACGACAGGACTGTAACTGAATGACTTCCTCATGGTTGGTCCCAGTATACAAGAAAACCTTTTTTCTTTACTTGATCGATTTCGCTCACATGCCTATGCTTTGACAGCTAATATCGCGAAAATATATTTACAAACAAAAGTGCATCCTGAGGATCAAAAATTCAAAAAAAATCTCGTAGCGCGAAGATCCTCTCCACCAGTTCAAGACTTTATAAAAAACTGATTTCTATGTTGACATGCTCACCGCAGCATCGATCAGCGACAAAGCTGAGAATTTACGTGACGAATTGATTCAAATTACACGTGAGGTTGCCCTTAGCCTAAAAAAAATGGGCTTCAGACGATCAAAATTTAATCTAAACATTTTAGACGTTCTAATGAACCATATTTTCAATTATACTTGGACAGTAATACGAAAACATTAGAAATCCACTGCAATGCCAAGCAAGATTCCATTTTGTTTACCATTAATCAAGCCAACAAAAGTCAATTGGCAATAAAACAGATTATTCTCTCTCAAATCGCGCTTATTAAAACGATAACGCTGCCAAGATTAGAGGTGTCGGCAGCTCTTCTCTTGGTTCAATTGTGCAAAGCGACATTACACTCTTTATAACAACTTAAATCTAGAAAAATCAATTCTATGCTCAGATTCATCAATGGCCTTACATAGGATTAAAATGCCTCCCCATTTCTTACTAACCTTTAAAAAAAATCAAGTCTCTGAGGGTAGTTCAATAAGTCCTTAGAATGACCAACATATGGCGCGCGAATCGCTCCAAATCATCTGTTTTCAGTCAGCACCACTCCCGACTAGATATATGGT
>NC_046662.1:84717034-84729293 GCF_010883055.1 Belonocnema kinseyi | reverse complement strand
AGCTCCAAGGAGATTATGTTGAAAAATAAAAAAAAATTTACCCAAAAAAAATTGTTTTTATACTTCATTCTAAGGACTTATTGAACTACCCTCGTATCACTACATTTACTAGGTCTTTAAAAAATCATGAATGAAGGCACGTGTGCTTAGAAAGTAATCCCGTCGATCTCATGTTACGAGGTCTCCTACCACGCGATTTTATTAATGTCCCATTACGGCAAAACGTCCCGGAATGGACAAACAAAAGCGAGAACCTTTGGCCGAAATCTGTTTGTTGAAATCATCTGCTCACGGGTTTCCATTCGTGGCAAACAATAACGAATTCTTGGACGTTGCTTGTCCCAGTCCCCACTTACTGGTTACTAGCCCTTACTATTCCTCAGTGCTGTATCCTTTCAAGCTTCTAAATATACCTTAAACTTATTCGAATTTTTGCTATAGTTTTATAATTTTGCAAATTTAAACATTTTTGCTTTGAAATCTTCTGCATTCTTTTCTGAAAGTTTAGGAAATCATTTTGGTTAATAGTAGCGACTCTTTTATATCAGAAATTTTAGAAATATGAATAAATAATTTTTATAATACAATAGAATCACTCAATTGAAAATTTCGATTCACTAAATTGATGGTGCAAAAAATTTCTAAGTTGCCTGCAAAAAGCCTTGTTTCTAAATCGGAAGAATCGAAACTTAAACAGGCAGGGATGCTTGAGCAGTTTCAAATGATAATGTATACTATTGTGCAATTTACTTGATTCAGTACTTGCGCACTGCGGGCCTTCCGAGGCAAGAGTTGCAATCGTCTCTCGCCCTGCTCCCTGAGAAACTGTGTGGACCAGCAATTCTAGGAATTACAAAGCCGGGGAATACGAAAACGGGGTTTTGGTGTATAACCTAATTTAATCATCGGGTTCGTGCATATCGGCAAAGATTGATATCGGGCACTGTAAGCTCACGTGGTTTTAGCCCTCAGCCAATCGGCGTCGAGTTACAGGGTCGTTTCGATATGATGTTTTGCAGGTACCCATGTAAGTATACTAATGTCATGGGGCAAATATATTTTTTTAATTTTACAATAATTAAAACAGATTTTTATTATTCCATTTTTACTCGTATTTGCTTATACCGAATTAATATTTATTGTAATTAATAACTTTATGATTGAATATTGTCCACATCCATTAGCCAGAAAAACAAAATATGTCAGCATAGTTCGACTTAATAAGGTTTTCTTAGGTTATTTATGACATAAAGAAACACTGTTCCTTTCATTGATTTCTTTTTTAAATAAATATTATACTATGTACTAAAGCTAATTGCATGCTATTTTTTAGGAAATCCTTATCGCTATAATAATTGTTTTTATTTACAATTCTTCGGGCGAAAAGTTCTAATAATGTGGATTGTTTTAATTGCTACTATAAAAAACGAGTTCGACAAGATGTTTTCACTTACCTCAATGATGTTAAGAACAGAGATTTAGTTTAATAACTTCATAAATATATATCCTATTATTATTGCACAAGACCAATAAAAAAACCTCCAACGTCAACGTAATTTAACCTACAACCTGCATTATCTCGACTGCTTGGGCATCAGCTAGTGTAAGTGACTTCAGACATTTCAAAGCCCGGTAAAGTTAAAATATAAAATTTCAATTAGGAAAAATTTAAATTGCACTTTTCACTTAACTTATTGTGCAAAACTAAGTACATATGTACTACATATCTTAGAGAAGGGGCTTCGAGGATGCGACGGCACTGGGCTTATCTTATTCCTACAGTGTCCGCGAAAAAGCTGATGACAGTGTCCGAGGTGTGACAGTGTCCAAAGCTACAGTGTCCGAGGTTCCACTGTATATAGTTTATATATAGTGGATCAGACAATGATCTTCTTCATTTATTTTATGAGCTTTTCTATGCAATCTGAAGTTCTTCAGTTTCATTTCCAGCGGAGCGAAGAAGATCTTTTTTCAGAAAAGAATTTATCTTTAAAAATATTTTTGCCTTTATTATTAAAGAATCATTTACAACTTAAATTTTTTTTTCTTAAAAATAAATCTTTAGAATTAAAATTACTCATTTAGAAAACTGCTATTTACAAAATTCTCGTAAATAAAAAATAATAAAAAACTGAAAACAGTCCTATTCACGCATAATGTAAGCTGTCAGGTCGTCAACAACAATTAGTGCGAGATTTTCGAAAATTATGTTACACCTATTTACCTAGATAGAATGATATTTTTATAAATTACATTAATAAATTTCACTTTAAAAGTCTTGAAGATGGTGATTAAAAATTAAGAAAAATCTATTTAAATTATTTTAGGGACAATTTGGCAATGAATTCTGCTTCTTGTTAAAATAGATTCACATCCTTGTTATCTTAACAATACGATCTACGATCTTACAATTTATTGTGTGTCAAATACGATGCTACATTGTACTTCACTCTTCATTAAAGGAAGCAGAGCTATATATACGAATGTAGTTGAAGTTAAATCTCTACGCAATAAGTCGATGACTTCTATTGTGTTTCAAGACACGTGTTTTAAATTAAACCATTAAGGTCATCTGAGACTTATTTTGGTTCCGACCTTACCCAAATTTTTTTATCACCACAGATGATGTTCACACTAAATTGAGCTCAAAGTTTAGAGATTAAATCAAAGGAACTGAGGGGCCGTGCATAAATTGTAATATTGTGCATCTTACGTCATTTTTTGATGACAAAAGTTATTTCGTGATTTTATTTACGGGGTACCGAAAAATAACTTAGAATGATTTGGGGAGAGGGGGAGTTCGTTAAAACCCTAAATCTTTCTGATTAATTAACAAAGTAGTTCAAGTTTCAACCAAGTACTTCAAGTTCTTCAAGTACTTCAAGTTCCAAAATACATACATTTTTCATCCTACAGTTGAAATTTCGAACATGAGGATAGATTTTCGACCAAAAACGACAACTTTTCAACAAAATACACAAATTATTAAACAAATACTTGAGTTTTCAAACAACAACGTTAATTTTCTTTAAAAAACACCAATTTTCCACGAGTTACATACGTTTTTAACCATATAGTTGAGTTTTTAAACTGAAAAGGAACATTTTTTAGTCAAAAATAAAATAGCTGAAAATTCATTTAATAACATGAATTTTCAATAAAAACATTAATTACATAGCCACACAAAAAAAAATTGTGCGGATTTGGTAACAAGACACACATATTCCTATGGATTTTGGGGCGCTGAATTCAAATTCGGTATCAAAAATTACCCATTACGTCATGGTTGAGCTATAACCTCAAAAAATGACGAAAAATCATGCACTGAGGCAAATAAATTTCAAAATAATGCCAGTGATGCAAATTTTCACTTCAAAAACATGTCGACAACTGTGAAGGATCAACCCTTGCCTGATATCAACTTCTTTAACATAACTTTACCCAACAGAATCTGACCTCACCTAACCTAAATTAACAGAAATTTATTGAACTACACGTAAAGCTCTGGAGGCATATTTTCCCAGTAGCAAATGTGTGCTTCATCGAATGGGTCATCTCGAGCCTAACCTAGAAATAAATCTAACCTAGCCTAACCTAACCTAACCTCACGAAACACAATTAAACTGATTGTGTTGTCCTGTTGTGTTTGCGGTACCGTTTGATTCAGCTTCGGCTTAACCTAACTAACTCAAATGAGTTTAAACTAACTCAAATGAGTAATGTGCGTCTAAATTTTTAACCACATGTAGTACAATGAAATGAATTTTAGTGTGTTAAGTTAGATTCATTTGTAGGCTAAGATCGAGTTAACTTATTAAATATAGCACACATTTAAGACTGAGAACCGTACGCTTACATAGCTACATGTGTGGTTGAATTTCATTCGGCTAGGTTATGTTAGGTCAGGTTTTGTTAGGTTAGGATAGGTTAAACCTCTGTGTAGGTTAAGCTGAAGTGAATGAAACGGTACCGTAAACACAACGGGACAACACAATGAGTTTAATCGTGTTACGTGAAGTTAAGTTAGGTTAGGTCAGGTTCTTTTAGGTTAGGATAGGTTTGACCTCTTTGCAGGTTAAGCCTAAGCTGATTCAAACGGTACCGCAAAAATAACGGGACAACACAATCAGTTGTCTTTCGTGAAGTTAGGTTAGGTTAGGCTAGGTTAGATTTATCTCTAGGTTAGGCTCGAGTTGACCCATTCGATGTAGCACACATTTGCTACTGGGAAAATATGCTTCCAGAGATTTATGCGTAGTTCAATAAAGTTCTGTTAATTCAGGTTAGGTGAGGTCAGGCTCTGTTGGGTAAAGTTATGTTAAATAAGTTGATATCAGGCAAGGGTTGATCCTTCACAGTTGTCGACACGTTTTTGAAGTGAAAATTTGCATCACTGGCATTATTTTAACATTTTTTGCCTCAGTGCATGATTTTTCGTCATTTTTTAAGGTTATGGCTCAACCTTGACGTTATGGGTGATTTTTGATACCGAATTTGAATTCAGCGCCCCAAAATCCATAGCAATACGTGTGTCTTGTTACCAGATCCGCACACTTTTTTTTGTGTGTGACTGTGTTATCTTTAAAAAAATTTAAGTTTCTACCAGATAGTTGAATAGACCCCCAAATTTTTAAATTTTCATTCCAGAAAGACGATATTTCTACACAGTAGTTGAATTTTCCATTCGAAAAATATGAATAAAAAAAGGTAAATTTCTATAAAAAAAAATTTATTTTGAAACAAAAAATGAATTTTTAACAAAATAGTTCAATTGTCAACCAAAGTAATGAATTTTGAAGACAAATGATGAATCTGAAAAAACAACAATCCATATTTCAGACTTTAATTATTTTTATTTGAATAAATAAAAGACAGTTTCATTCAAACAAAAACACGAATTTCGACCAAAATACTTAAATCCTCAGCTTGAAAAGATTAATTTTCCATTAAAAAGTTGCATTTTCACCCACCAAAATTGCTTTTAATCATGAAAGGCGAATTTTCACACAAAATTCATAAATTAACCAAAAAGTTCAATCTTCAATCAAGGACATTCCTTTTCTACGAAGAAAAACGAATTTTTAACAAAATAGTTCAATCTTCAACCAAAAAGATGAATTACCAACCAAACAGTTGATTTTTTAACCAAAAATATGAATTTCAAGCACGAAGCTTTTTTTTCTACCAAAAAAGACTAATCTTCTACAAGATATATACATCTCTAACCAAATATTTTAACTGTCGTAAAAGGATACTAATTTTCAATCAAAAAATTGAAAGTTTTACCATATTGTTAGTTTTTCAAGCCAAAAACACGAATTTTCTATAGAGCAGTTGAATTTTCTGCCCAAAAATATAAATTTAAAAATAAACAGTTAAATTCTCAAGTAAAGAAATTAATTGTTAACACAAAAATGAGTTTTTAACTAAGAAGCTTGATTTTCTACCAAAAAAGATGATTTCTGAATAAAATATAAATTCTTAACACTATAGTTGATTTTTCAACCAAGAAGCTTAATTTTCAACCCAAAAATAGACATTTTAAATAAAATAGATGAATTTTCGATCAAATAGTTGAATTTTCAAATAAAAAAATCAGTTTTTAACAAAAAATGGAATAGTTAAGATTTCAATTGGAAAAATTAGTTTTCGAGCAAAGAAATGAAATTGGATATAAAAAGATGAATCCTCAACTAAAAAAATTAATTTTTAAAAAGTTGTTCGAACGAAAACTTTCAACAAAACATAGTTGAACTTTCTTATTCAGTTCACATTAAATTGGAAAAATAAGAGAATGGGAAAGACTGTGAATCCTGCTATAAATAAATTGTCATTTTGATCATCTGTAAGCCAAAGTATCATATGTAGTTTAAGCATACATAAAATACTTCTAACAAAGTAGTTTAGAAATTCTTTAATTTTTCTTGAAAAAAAAAGAATGTTAATTTTCCACTGCACATTTTTTTATTTCGGACTACACACTTCAAGTCGGACCACAAAAAATGATAAAATTGTACGTTCATAAAATTAGATACTTATTGATATTAACAAATTTTATTTTCGAAAACTGATTCCATCTAGGTTCCAAGTTCATTTTATTAATAGAATTTATATTCTATATGCATGTGAAATTTGATTGTGACTTTAAGTACTTTATGCACCACCCAAGTCCTAAATGGTAATAAACTAAATCAATATATGTGTTTTATAACTGTTTTGTGAGGAGAAAGTTGTTAAAAATCAATCACTTTATTTAATAATCAAAGTGGATCTTGAATTCCGCCAAACTTTGTCTAAATTTTTGACGTTAGTACTTGAATTTTAGAATTTAACAACACTTTTTCTGAAATTCAGATAAACTTTACTTGAATCAAAATTTAAGGTAACAAATTTAGAGGTGTAACAATTTTAATAGGAAATAAAAAATAAAAAATGCTTTCCATTGACTGAATATAGGGTAAAGGGGTCAAATGGAGGCGCCTAGAGATAATTAAATATTAAAAAGAGTGTATCAAGAAATGTAAATTAAATTGGAGTTGCGGATATTACAACATCATTCGAGAAGATAATAATTAAAAAGAAGACGCATGTTCGTATGATAACTAAACATGTGATGACTAATGCAAATAATATAAAAAAATTCTAAGCAATCTTAATTTCTGGAAGGGGAGGAGACGGACAATGTTCTTTCCGTGGATCGGAATTTATTGCGTGACTTGACTTCCGGAGATGAATGAAGGATTTGGTTGGTGTAATCGATAGGAGAAATGTGCCTAAGATGGACAACCTTGTCTATATTCCAAAAATTCTACATTTTAAGTAATCTAAAAATAAAAGCAATTGGGGACACGTTTACCAAGATGTGCCCTATTTAAAAAGTTGCATAATTACAAATATTATTATAATTAATTGAGATAAGTCGAGCAAGAAACATATTTTTGAGAATTTTGTGTTGGTAATCTATTTATTTTCTATTAATTTCCTATTAATGAGGTTACCAAATATATTAAGTAATGCAAATTTCTTATTCAATATTACTTGTTTAATTTATAAGTAGATATTATATAAACAAATATCCATCATAGAGTCGTGCATAAATTATGTAAGGTCTTAGGGAGGAGGTGGAGGACGGGAGGGGGTTGTAGTCCGAACCACTTGTTACACAAGATATTTTATTAAAAATTCAAGAATTTGGTTAAAAAGTTATCCTTTTTGGTTGATAATTCAACTGTTTTGTTGAAAATTTATCTTTTTGGCCTACAAACACAATCATCTAGTACAGAATTATATTATTTCGTCGAAAGGTCAACTACTTTGTTGAAATTACATTTCTTTGGTTGAAAGTTCGGTTCTTTTTTACTCGAAAATGTATGACTTTTAGTAAAAAATTCATGTATTTTATAAAAAATTAGTCTTTTGGTAGAAAAATAATCCTTTTTATAAATATTATATACAATATAAATATAAAATATACACGGAGAAAAATGGATGTTTAAATGTAGATATTCAAAGGGTAAGATTGTACAACCTAACATGCAAATATTCATACCAAACATCTACTACCTTTTGGAGATGTTAAGGGTAAAAATATAAAAATATTTGTATGTTAAACTGAAACATATTTAGATATTAAAATCGCCCGAGCGCATGCGTATTGCGCATTAAAATCTCTTAACTAAATTTGTCAGTTATATATTTTCGATATCACAATTGCAGAATATTACAATTTTGGAACATTCAAAAAGAATAAAAATTAATGCTATCCTTAATTAAAATGTGATAATGACTTCTGTCTGTATACACAAGGGAAGCATGATCTTAAATTGCAGGTTATATAATTATATTGATATGAACACATTTGACAAAATGCTTATAAATTTAAAATCAAATTTGAGTTCTAATATGCTAAAATAGATAGAATCTTAACTGCACATTACATATCATTCGTTTTTCGCTTACTTATCGCGTTTTTATTTTTTATTTTGCATTGAAAATATTACACATAACCTCAACTTGACTGCATGTATCATCTGATCGACATTTTACACCCTGTATAGGTTTTTCGAGCATGCAAGAACATTAAAGTTTAATTTTAAATACACAAACAAGTTATCAATTATTTCCTTGAATTACTAGAAATAAGTAAACTCCTCAAATATTTACAGCCCTTATTTGACATAACCATAAATGTAATATCACGAAAATTGCAGTTAAACACTTTGGATGTTCCATAGTAACATCTCACTTTTTAATATCTACAGATGCAAACTTCAAACATCCAGATTGTTGTCCTATAGTTAAACATAAAATATGTTAACTCTGAAACTTGAATGTTACGTTTGAACATCCATTTTTCTCCGTGTATACATAAAATATGTAAAAAATTAAAAAATAAATATCAAGTGTTTGTTTGAAAATTTGTCTTTATTGTTTAAATAAAGTCCTTGATCTTAAATTAAGATATGTCTTTGTTGAAATATCAACCATTACATTTTTTGTGGAAAATAATTCCTTATGCACTGTAAAAAAAGATTTGTGTAAAATTATAAAGTTTCGGAAAATTACATATTGTATCATTGTAAATATCACACACTTCACAGTGTGATTTTACGAAAATATGTGAAATTACATCCTCTATCGATGTAAATAAAAGGATCCTCGAACAGCAGTGTAATATCACACACTCGGTAAAAATAAAATTATACATTCCCTCGTACGAACTTTACATTCAGAAGGGAAAATTCAGTCGCAGCGTGTAAAAATACCATGCGTCGGTAAACACACTTTCCTGTGATTGAAAATTATATTGAGATTTTTAATTTTACCAAAGATCTTCAATTTTACCCTGGCGGAAACTGTAACATTTTTTATTCATAATTAATTTAAAATTTAGAATAATTAATCATATAATATGTGAATACGAAAGCGTCTCTCGTGTTCGTTGTTTATCGATGCCTTCATCCTTCAATTTTGGAGCATTTTTATTCTTAATGTGAGGAAATTGACAAGTATGTTCAACTTTTTTGACAGCTTTCACACAAAAATAGACCGAACTCGAGCTATTCCTATTATGCCTTTTACATTTTCTGCCATTGGAACGGAAAAAATGCGTTTATTCAAAACGTATATTTCATACTTTTGTTACAGACTATTTAAACATAAAAAAATACCCAGAGTATCTTATGTATTTTAGGTAAGTGGTAACGTGTCCGGCTTGTGTATCTTCAATCTCCATGAAATTGTACGAAGTTTGAGCTTTCGAGTGTTCGAAACCTGTCGCCCTGATCAATTTTATTTTATTCTTTCGCATAATGAATTTTACATTTTCGCGTGTAAAATTATCGGCCGAATTGGAATATCACAACAGATTCGTAAAGTTACTCCAATGCACGAGGGTCCTTTTATTTACATCCACCAGAGATGTAAAATTCAATAGATTTTTTTACAGTTTGGGTTGAAAATTCAACTCCTTGGATGAAAGTTCAAATAATTTCATAAAAATTGACTTTTTTCGTTGAATATTCAACATTTCAGCTGAAAAATCATCTTTTTGGTTGAAAATTGAACTGCTTTGTTGAAAATTCGTTTTTAGTTGGAAATTATATATTTTTAAAATGAAAATTTAACTATTTCATGTTTTGTTAAAAGGTGATCTTTTCAAATTTTAAAATTAAACTACCTTGTTGAAAATTTATATATTTCAAAAACTTTATTTTTTGGTAAAGAAAATCTTTTTCTGTTTGTTAAAAATCTAAATTCTCTGTGGAAAAGTTTTCTTTGTCGTTTAAATCCCACTGTTTTCTATTGTACATTAAAATTTTTTGGGTTAAAAAACTATTGCTTGGAAATTCAACAGGAAGAAAAAACTGTGCTGAAACTTCGTGGGGTGATTCTTTATTAGTCGAGGAGGCACGGTTTGGAGAAATAACCTCGACAAGTCCATTAAGAAAAATGTGCCAATGGCAAAACTTAGCGTAGCAATGCTGCTTCAACAAAGAATGGCCTTGAAAGAGGCCACAGAAAAGCTTGAAGCTTTGAAAGAAGAAAAAACAGCGCGCTTACTAACACCAGAAGGGCAAACATGTAACATCAGACGTAGCGTTGTGCAGAGGAGACCTGGGTATGAACCCAAAAGAAAGAGGCCTCCGGCAACTTCGCTGAGCCCCGAGAGTGGAAAACCCAGGAATGATGTAGTTGATCGCAAGAGAAAAGAAAAGAAGAAGCGGGCAAGTAGAACGACGACTAAAACCAAGAAGAATGAAGGTGGAACGTCCAGGAAAGCTTGACCTGAGGCAGTGATAATCAAGTCATCAGCCGGATGTAGATTTGCTGAAGTTGTAAAATACATCAGAGCAATCGTAAAACCGGAGGAAATGAAGGGCTCAATCAAGGCCATCAAAAAAACTCTGCAGGGAAATGTACTGTTGAAAGTGGGAGCTTCTGAGGATAACCGTGCTAAGTTTAGTGATGCGTTACAAAAGGCTATCAAACAAACTAGGGAAGCCCGACAAGTGGCGCCATGTAAACAGATCCAAATACGGGATCTAGACGCTGCAAAGACTACAGAAGAAGTAAAAGAGGCCTAACGGCTTACGTGGAATTGCAGGCAACAGATGCCATTAAAGCGAACCAGTGCGACCACATGGCAATCGGGTGGGTTAGCTACAGGGTCCGCATCAGCGAAAAATTTAAACGTTGCTTTCGCTGCTTTGACTACGTTCACATCACGGCGGAATGCAATGGAGTGTACAGGAGACCGTAGCGCTGGAAGTGTTATACGAAAGGCCACATATCTGTATAATGTAAAACTGAAGTAGTGTCCTTTTTGCTTAACGAGAGAGGACGGCTGGCCAGTCGATCATAAACCTGGTACATCGAGGTGTACTGTCTACAAAGAAGCCGAACGAGATTGTAACCAGAGCACAGAATAGAGGCAGTACTTCAAGGTAACTTGAATTGCTGCAAGCAGGCTCAAGACTTAATGACGCAGATGGTAAGGGAGAGGGTTGCTGACATGTTCATAGTCAGCTAGCAATACAAGCAAAGGAAAGGCTCTAGCTGGTTCCACGACACGAGCAGTTTAGCTGCATTATAGGTAGTTAACAGCAACCAGTTCCCGGTATAGTCACAATGGGGGGTGATGGATTCGTGTGGGCTCCAAGTAGCAAGGACACACTGGAGAGAATGTACACGGAGAAAACAAAACGACTGTGGTCACCGTGACTCACAGTGCTGGTGGGCGTATTAGGAAAAAAGTTCTTCCAAATGCTCGAAAATATGTAAAAGTGACTTGTTCGTGGTGACCACGCAAGTGCTTCACGGCGACCATGCGAGTGCTTCACGGCGATCATGCGCGTGAATCACAGTGGTTGCCGTCGTGAAAGTCCTGTGATTCACGAGCATGATCGCCTTGAAGCACTCGCGTGGCCACTTTGAACATGTCGCTTTCATATATTTTCGAGCATTTCGAAGAACTTTTATACCATCACGCGCATCAATACCGTGATTCACGGTGACCACAACCGTTTTATTCTCTCCGTGTGCAGATAGAAGGGGTCGCGAGATTACCAATCTTTAGACCATTTTGGACAGATTCGACACTGTTAAGTCCTCAAAGATAACACTGCTGGTGACCACTAGTATATCAACTTCGGGATGACATGTGGAAACCAGAGATCAAATTTTCGCAAGACTCAAATGAGTAAAAGTGGCTAGAACGTGGCAAAACTAGATACGACCAAACCTCTAGGTATTTTTGCCGAAATGGGCCTAATTCAAAAAAGGTGTAACACGTCAATGACGAGGAGATCCGAGAAGACCACCGAATCCCCGATACAGTCGTGGAATAGAGAAATAGCCGAATTAAGGACAAGGTGTTTTAAGCTCAAACAAAAGATGCCCTGAGCTCGTAGAAAAGAGAAAGAAACAGCCCAGGTCAACAGAGACTAATTTTCTGCAAAATACATAAGATCGTGTTATAAACAGCAGTAAGCACCACAAATAAGCAGAGGTTTGCTTGTCAGTAGACACTGACGTCTGGGATCTGGGGTAACAGATACTAACTGGTAAACTTTACGGAAGATTACCAGTCACGACCGTGATGACCAGGTCATCACGGGGGAAAGGCGAAAGGCGCCAGGTCCTAATGGTATCCCAAAGGAGGTTATTAAGGTGATTGCGAAGGGAGGGCAGGTCAATGTTTAGAGCCAAATAGGTAGCGTTGAGTCAAACATACGAAGCATGGAGTGAAAATCACGGG
>NC_046662.1:84653527-84717024 GCF_010883055.1 Belonocnema kinseyi | reverse complement strand
GGCGTCAGGAATGAACCATTAGATGTGTCGACATTCTTAAAGTACTAGACAGGCGATTCACAGTCCTGGCTCAATTCCAGTGCATCATCAGCAGTTACTTGAGCGAGAGATTCCTGATGTAAGAAACTACGGAAGGAACGCACATCGGAAAGGTCACGGCGGCGCAACCTCATGATCGACTCTCGGGCTAGTTCTCTGGAACGTGGTGTATGATTAAGATCTTACAATGGATCTACCAGCAGGTATTAAACTGGTAGGTTTTTTCGATGATCTTGCTGCAATAGTTACAGCTAAGCCTGAGGAACAAGCAAAAGTAATAGTAGCTTTGGCTTCCAGAAAGGTCAAAAACTGTTTTTAAAATCATGGGCTAAAGTTGACAAACAAGAAGACGGAGGTTGTAGTCTTAACCAGGCAAAAGACTTTCAACACACAATGCACGGTTGATATCGCTAAACACGATATAAAGGCCAAGAACACGCTTTAGTATGTGCTTACGCCGGTTGACGAGAAACTCACCTTCTCGGTATAAATTAGCAAAGCCGCTGAGAAAGCAGAAAAAATTGTGTGAATTATATTGAGGATTCTGCCGAATATAGCTTAAACCAGAAGCTGCTAGAGAAGAATCCTAATGATCGTCGCCAACTCTATTCTGCTCCACTAGGAGAAAGTTTGGGCTGATACACCAAAGATTAACAAGCATAGAGAAAAGCTTCGGAGGTACAGATGAAAAGAGCGCTGAGAGTGGCAGTCTTGAAGAAACTGGAAGAACAAGTGACAGCATAAAAAAGATGCAGGTGGACTGCTAGAATTTTAGGGGTAATATCATGGTGTGTCAACCGGAAGCATGGAGAGTTGAAATTTTACCTCACACAGTGCCTGTCTGGCCCCGGCCATTTCAATAATTACCTGTGAAGCAGGAAGAAGAAGAGTTCTCCACAGTGCCGGGGGTAAAAATATGGTTTGCTTGGGGGAGGTAAGGCCATGATGCAGGCTCTGGAGTAATGCGATAAGCGCTTCCGGAGTCCTGAGCAGAAAAGGGTGGTGTTTTCTAGTGGGTCGTTGATAGAATCATTATAATGATGAAATGAAGATCTTGGTGTATATATATCAAGATCATTGTAGCGATGCTATCAATATCCTACACTATCGAGAAGTGCCGAACATTCTCGAAGTATCATTACAAAATTTTTATCATGCCTCGTAAATAAAACTTACTACTTACTACTTATTGATTATCAACAGAGAGGAGAAGAGTACAGTCTTAAGTTTTGCACCGAGCACAGGCACATTTTCCGCTTTGCGGAGAACCATCGCATGGGGTCAAGTGGTGAAAGTGTTGTATGTGCCCGGTGTGTTCGCACTTTTCCACTACTTCACCTTATTCCGTCCATTGGGCCATTAACAGGACGTGCTGATTACTGCTGATGGGCGGCTAGATCTTTACTGGTGCACCTGTCAATTAGCAGGTTCTCTCGGCAGCTCGGTACACGTTTTTTGAGCCATGTCGTTCATATATCTCTTTGCACATAGGCTCAATTCTTCGAACAATTCTGTCGTTTAAGAAGGCTGTAAAGATCTTATTATAGCGTGCTCAAACAAGGTTATTGACCTTTAATTCTCTGAATTGGACCAGTTGCTTTTTTCCGGTACAAGTATAGTGCGTCTAACACCAGCTACGGCAGAATGGACAAAAAGTTATTCGTGTCCATCAGTGCTGGGCAGATGAAAGTAAACCTAAACGAAAAGAAACGCGTGAACTTAAACGAAAGTGAACATATCTGGGCCTAAACTTAAACGGGGTTTTAGTGTATTTTCTTTTAACTTCAGTGTTGGGGTTGGGGGGATTTTTGACAAGAACAGGGAGATTGCTGATCCGACACGATGGGCAAGCGAGAAACTCTCGGTTCTATTTGACCCATCTCTCCCTCTTAGTTATTCTCCTTCTTGCATCAGATAACATCCATATTTTGTTAACATTATGTTGCTTGATTGTCAGTAGCTTCGACTTGTTCAGTGTGTCATGGTAGATCCTCAGTTCTTGGGAAAACTTTCTAACGCTTTTCGTGAACGGTCTACTAGACGTTATGTAGACAATCACACACTGAATACGGGATGCATTCTGTATTGCCCATCCAATCTTCTTCTTCAGTTGATGCAAGCGTCTTTTGGTCTTTTGATCCAACCACGCGTTTAGCCTTCAGTTTTATTCATCCAAAGCTCTCACCGCACCATAAACGTAGAAGGTAGGGGCGTACAAGGTGTCTAGATGTTAATGTTCCTCCTTGTCCTGAAATTGCTATGATCTGTCAGCGTTGAACAAAGTATCTGCGCCTAACAAGGCTTCCATCCCGGTTTCACTCTATTCGTTTGGGGCGGTTCAATGGACAAAAACGAGCTTACGGCCCTAAAAGTTTCTACACGTAAGATCATGCATATGCATTAGAGCTTGCATATCAATTGTTCCGTTCCGCGATTATACATCTTATGTTGTCAACGCGGACGAGGGCCTCTGAATCCCTAATGTCTTCAAAACCAAACTGTCCTAAGTACATCTCACATCGTTGCAAATGGTGGAGATACTCGTCTAATAATGTGCTTCAAACAAGAGATAACTCACAAAGAAGCGTTCATTTACAAAGCCACGGTGCAGGCGGCCGAGACCCTTGGTCTGAATTTTAAGATCAGAAGTGAGGAAAGTGCATTACTCCATCCAGACGCCTCAAATATAATAGCCGAAGTGAAGAACGCCGAGGTTAAAAAATTCCACCAACAGCTACTTGAAAAGAAAATGAACGAAAACTATTAAAGAAATGTAGAAAAAACAGTCAGTCAACCTGACTTAATTCCGGTACAATGGGTTGCATTTTCTCATGCAAGGGCGGTGCGATTTCCACCTTAGTATACCATGACCGCATTTTAGGTCAAGATGTTCTCAGTGATATGTGCAGAGCGTGTCATGAATACGCTGAGTACCTAGAACACATAATATCCGGGTACCATGTTTACGCGGGAACGACGTATCTCTACAGACACAATGCGGCCCTAAGATTGCTTTATTAATAACTTTGTCGCTCTTACGATACTGTTCGCGATCCTGCTGTGCCGAAAGCTCCGAGAGAGATGGAGTAATCGTCGAAAACGAGAAATGCCCCATTTTCTGCAACTAACATTTTCGAATAGCAGACCCCATTGCAAACTCGAGGCTCGACATCATTCTCCAGAACTTTGAGAACCGAACTATATTCATGGCTGAATTTTCGGCGTCGGTCGACTAAAACATACAGCTAATGTAAAGGAAAAGGAAGAGAGGTATCAAGACTTTCAAAAGAAGCTGCAACGACTGTGCTCAAGCTATTCGGATAAATTATAATAAATACATAATATATATTTATGTATTTGTATAAACTTACATTGAATATTATTATTATGCAACTGTTTGGTTTTCTCTAAAGTTAATTAGTAACAATTTTCACTAATATCAATTAGTGACTGAATTCTAGTTATGAATCAGCCATTTTTTACTGAATCATCTCTTTTCGTAGAAATTCCATTTATTGCAGTAAAAATACAGTTGTTTGAATCTATAAATTCAACGCATTAAATTTTTTTTACTAATACAAATTAGTGACTAAATTTCAGCTATGAATCAGACATTTTTTAAACGATAAATCAGTCAAACTTACTATAAATTATAACTTAAAATAAGTGATCCATGGCTAAAACTTAGTCACTAATTTACATTAGTAAACCACAGCTAGCTTTAATAACTTTTGAATGAAAAGTGCTCACCTATCCCAGTTTCTTTGGGGGTTAAAGCACACGAAGTTTGCCGGAGGTCTAAAAATAATAAAGTGCTTTAGCTCTGATATGTATCAAGTTATTGCATCCTGAAAATCACCCTTTTTATTGAGTTTTATTATATAAATTAAATTTTTCAGGAATTAACTTAGGTCTTTCGAATTTCACGTGAAAAAATATGCCTATATGAATAGCAGCACATCAATTTTCCAGCAAAATACGAAATATTGAAAGTGCTATCTTTATTATTTAAAACTGAATTACCTTATAGCAAAATTTTATAAATTGTTATCGAAGAGCACGCTTTTCGTACAGGCTTAAAAAAATTTAATGTATAATAAAACTAAAAAAAATGTAATTTTCAGGTCGCAATAACTTGATAACTATCAGGGCTAGAGAATTTTTTTTTTAATCTTTTCAAAATTTATTCTGTCAATAAGTTCGTTGTGGTAGTAATTTTTTCATCAGCTTCATCCTTTGAACTCATTTAGAAATTCACTTTCACGCACGTATTGTGGTCACACTTCGAGAGAAGCTGGTTTAAAGTGTCTCATACTTCATTGAATGCTTTTGTGCCATATGTGTCAATAACCTGGTAATAGCCACGACACTTTTGCCAAATGTGAAAAAAATTTTGTTTCTTTATATATTTCACTTTCTGATCAGTTTAAACTCCAACTTTTAAACAATAACTTCGTTGCGTTCTCTGGAATTATATATTTTTCAAATGTTTTTTCACAGATAACAAATATTAGCGAATTTGTCATATGTACGGTTATTATTAAAGTCTTGTAAGGCTTGTCCATTTAAGTCCTGTAACCCTGACGTTAAAATCCTATTATAATATTCCTTTCCTTTTTAACCCCCCCCCCCGCCTGAGAAAAAGAAGTCACCCTTACTGTTAAAGTATCATTTAAGTCCTTTGGCATGAATAAATATTCCGCTAGACGACTCTGTTTTACCGGGAATGGGCGTGTGAAAATTTACTTTTACTAAGCTGGGCTTAGAATTACTGTATAAGTTCCATTAAAACCAGATATAACCCGAGAATCCATACGAATTTATTAGAAGTAAATGAATTTGCCTAAGGTTTCGCCAGGCTAAAAGGAAACCTGCAGAAAGCCATCTCCCGAGTTGAGCCGGTTTTTTAGAAGTCGAGTGCTATCTGCGCTAGAAGAAATTTCTTGACATCTGGACTATTCCTGAGTCGAGATTCAACGTCCAGCTAATTTCGTCGGTTATATGTACGGATATTGGTCGGAAACACTAGTATAAAATTATAAATTTAAGAGAAAGTATTTGCAAAATTATAAATTTTCTGAAAATATAGAAAAAATGTGTTTTTCTTTATTATTAAGTTACATGCACATTTTCTTGGAAAAAGATGAATATGTATGTCGAGCATCAAATTCCTTTAGCTTGAACCAAAAAAATAAATGTGTATATTTTACTCCGTCAGAAAAAATATGCTTTTGCTCCTTTAGAAATAATTTTAAATTAAACAGAAAACTTTATTTTGATTTTTTAATAGTAATCAAAAGAATGAACAGAAGATATTGTCCGATCGAAAAGAGGTTATGCAGCTGAAATGTTGGTACGTGCAGGCAACTTTTGCGAGGTGTTAATATTGACTAACTTATTTAGGTTGGATGATTTCTTAGCGATAAAACATGTTGTATTTTATAGGACAGGTATTTTTTATGTAAGAGCAACAACTTTTTGAAAAAGTTATGAGTATTTAAATTTGCCTATCTATTTTCTGAAAAACACCAATTTTTTCTTTAAACTTCTGTTGCTTTTGACCTATTTTAGATATTCCAATTTTATTTACGCATACTGTAGTTTTACTGGCTTTTTTCAAAATAACTCGAATTTTTTTAGAAGTTCAAAATTAATAAAATAGCAGCGGTTTGTTCGATAGTATAAAAAATCGATGTAAAAAAAATATCTGTGTATAATAATTTGTTGTCAAGTTTTCCCTTTTATGAGGAAGATATACTGTGACGTTTATGTGGGCTGAATAAAGTTATTCTGCCGTACAAACTAAAAAGATATATAAGTGGCATTGCCGCTTAGGGTTCTTCTCGTAAACTTGGTAACGAAAAAGTCATCCTAAGCGGCAATGTCACTTATGTATGTTTTTAGTTTGCACGGCAGTATTGTCGCCAGGAGAATTTTTTTATTAAAAAAATCTAATTGTGCACATTTTTCTAGAAAGCAACGAAAGGTAAGAAAAAATGTTAAGATAAAAGTTGGCAGAAATTTCTTTAAAATATTGGGAAAATTGAAAAATTTGAAATTTGTAGTAAATCCAATTTGTTTATTTTTTCGAATTATGAAAACATGAAAAGGTTTTTTTTTTAAAGAGAAACTCACCTTCTTTCGTTTTTCCAATACATAAAAAATTATTCTTATACATATAAGGAATGCTTCCCAACCGTTTTACGTGGGCTAAGCACTTTTTGAGGCTGGTAGAATTTTTTGCCTGGAGATATAATTTTCCATTTTTTTGTGAACAATGTAGTAAAAAAATATATAAATTTAACGAAGAAACGGCCTAGCGGAGTAAGCACTATATATTGGCATTTATATGAACAAAAACTCCTGAAAATATCAACATTTTTGGGGAATTATGGAGTGGGGAAAGGTAAATTAAGGCATTTTTATCGTAAATGGATTAACCGATTTTGATAAACAAAATAGATATTATGGAGGTCAGTGAGACTAATTAGGAAAATAAGTTACAAAATATTCTGACCAAAATATGAATAAGCAAAGGTAACGTTTTATATTCACACCTCAATAAAAAATATATACCCTCATCTTGTCTACTTCAACAAATTTTCCTCCAAACTTAATCAGAGTGGTGCATTAGAATTTTAAAAAATTTTCAAAATTAAAAAAAATGTACAACATGTTTTTTGTCAGATTAAAAAAAAAGTTTTTATTACCAATTTTCTCGTTCGTTTTTATAACATAAATGTTGTTTACTAAAAACAGACAGGCATTATTTTCGTTTCCCCCTCCATAAATTTCAAAAAACGCGATTTCAAGGTTAATTTTTTTGGGGAATTTGATGTCAAATAGGCATCGACTTATGGAATTAATTTGCATCTGATACAGACGCAAATTTATTATTATTTTTCATTTCAAAAATCCGTGGAATAATAAGCGAAAAGCGCTTAGTTAGCAAAATGAGCATGTAATCGGCGGGTTGGCATTAGACCCAAATTAATACCATAAGCTTAAGTCTATATGTGACATAAAATTTCCCAAAACATAAGAATACTTAACAAAATTAGAGGGATAGGTATAACACATAACTTAACATAACTTAAATAGCAATTTTTTGGAATAATAAAAAAAATTATCATCCGTATTATCGGTCCGAATTTGCTAGGGTTACCAGATGGGTCTCGTGAAAACTCAATGCATGTCCTTTTGCCCCTTGCCCTCCACCAAACACACTCAGGAAGTAAGTACTCATACAATATCTAGTAAAACTCCATTAAATAAAAAATTAATCGGATTCGACGAATCAGGTAAGTAAACATTGATCATGTCAAATAGGAAAATATACGAAATAGGACTAACATTCTGTTACTGGGAAACTTTTTTTAAAACGCATGTTAAAAAGCCAAATACGTAAAAATGCACAATATCGCCGTTTTGGGTAAAAATAAGTGCATTTCATCAAAAATCAGTACATCAATGCTAAGGATTAAAAATCAGCCTATTTGCTGACAAATCAGTCCGTTTGGTAACCATAGAACTTGCCTAATTAGTCACACAGAAAATCATAAAATCTATTTTATATTTTAACCTGAGTTCAGCCGTTCACAAAAAGATGCCTTTTTAAAATTGTCTTGCCCTCTTTATAACTCTCAAAACAGAGAAATTGAAAGGTTGACATTTGAAGGATTTTTCAGTAACACAGTGGCCAATGTATTGTGCCAAGATAGGCTTGATATGTACGGGGGAAATTTTTACATGTTTACTCCGCTGGACCCTTTGTGTTTTTTTGAAAAAGAGACATCAAAATTTATTCATAACTTTGTAAGAATAATGTTTCCTCAAATCGGAAAAACATGTTTCATCCGATTTTCTCTAGAAGAAAAACGTAATGTTACGTCACAGAGAATTCTGTGACTGGAAATACAGAATATGCGCCTGATTTTAAATGAATTTTGTCTTAATAAAATATAAAATAAACATGTAATTTCGATTTATGATATCATGTATAAGAAAACAAAACATATCATACAAGATTTATTTCCTAAAAATGAAGATGCGAATCAGGAACACTTTGAAAAATAGATCACAGTTTTGATAATTTCAGAGTATTGATAGACACTACTTGGAAGCTATATACTAAATATGACCATAGAAATGCTCAATCTCTAGGAAAGATTTGGGTGGTCATTGTCGGCATTGTCATCATAACGAGTGGAGATCATTATCAGTATAGAAAGAGCAATATTGAATAAGGCATAGACCCCTGGAAGTTTAGGTAGAGAGCAGAAAACCATTCCTATAGAAAAAGGATGTATAAATTTAACTAACGCATGTGCTCCCAAGAATAATCTGTTGTTAGATATAGGTGAACTTGGAACTATCCAGTTTTCACCAGTTTCCACCAGTTTTTACCAATTCTCGGGGCTTTTGAAAACCCGTGCGACGCACGTCATTCGTCGCACGTCATTCGTTACACGTGCGGCACGTGCGACTCTGCACGGATTTTCGGCAGTACGAAGTAATGGCGCACTAAGTGTTTGCACATTGTGTCGCACATTACCAGTACACGGTTTCGGACATTATCAGCACGCAGTTGATGCACATGCGATGCGATACATAGGGTGCATATAATATGAGGGCTATATGCAAGTATTAAATTAATTAAGAAAATTATTAATAAACCTTTAGTCATCCAGTTACGGAAAGGTACTCAAACCGCCTGATTCCATTTTCAGCCGTCACTTATTCATCACGTAGCACACTGTATGAAAATTGACTTCTGAGAATAGAATTAGGCGATTTTAGCTTCACACAGCTCAATTGCAATTTAAAAATGAATGAATGAATGTTACATTAAAATAAGATAAAAAACAATTCTTACAATAGCTTTGAAGGCAATATCTGTCTAACTGTCTATCGGTCATTCTGTCTGTAGTCTCGAAACATGTTAATTTTGTAAGGGATTCTTCTGTACTCCATATCACTCAATATATCCTCTACCCTGGACACCTTCATCTTTCATCCTATAACCTCAAATTGCACCTCGACACTTGTACCTCCCAGCCGCCTGTCACCTAGTGTTGAAAATGGCCCATGTATTGAAAACGGCCATGTGGCGGCGCTAGTAGTAACTTTGTTCTAATTGTTTTGGTGGTTACATGACTTTTGTCATGTAGATCCATTACAAACTATTAAACATTTATCAAGAAAACGGTTTATTTATGTAATTATTGTGAAAATGACACTGTGGATTTTTCTAATAGAGTTTTTTTTATCGATTTAATTCCAATAACAATGCCGATGTGTATCGCTCCGGGGTGCAAATCAGGTTATCAAAGTGAACTCAGAAACCCAAAAATCCCGAATAAAAAAGTTAGAAGCTTTTTAATAATTATGATTTATAAAATATTTAAGAAGAAATGGTTTAGCTTTTATTTTAAAAGGATAATTTTAAGTTTTGAAGATTTCATAATGTTGTATAGAAGAATATGGAAGACTTTGACTAATTTTTCAGGATTTACAAATTTTTCAGATAAACTGAATTTTGTCAGGGTGTCAAGAAAATGAAAAGAAGTTTTTAAGATTCATGGGAAATTTTTAAATGATTCTTTTGTAAGGAATTTCGAGAAAAAATTGAAAAAAAGATCACAAAATATTTCGAATTATTTCCGAAAATTTTTAAAAAGTGTGTAAAAGATTTTCAAGAAAAATGTTGAAAGTTTGCCATATTAAATAATTTTAGAAAAAATTTGAGTAAGTTTAAGAGATATTCAGAAGTTTTGAGACGATTAAAAAATAATAAAAACTTGTAAAGACTTTTTAAGAATTTTGTAAAGTTTTACGAAAATGAAACACATTGTCTTAGGTACATAGGAAAAATAAAAATAATATATTATTTTGAGAAATTAATTTTAAGACATTATTTAAAAAGATTTTTAAAGATTTAAAAAAATTGTCCAGAAGAATCTGAAAGATTTTAGGGAAATTTTTTAAATTTTACAGGAAAGATTTAAATAATTTTAAGAGATTAGAAGGTTTAGAAGGGCTGACAAGATTTGACAAAAATTGTCCTCATATTCGTTTGAAAATTTTAAATAATTTTTTTTTTCAAAAATGAAAGTTAAGTCAAAATTAAAAGAATTTTTTAAACATATCAAAAGAGAATCGTACCATTACACAAGGTATAGTTTCCCTCGGACTTGGGGTTAGTAACGTCATCTACTGCCAATTGAACCCCATCTTCAAATTAGCTGCAAAAAAATTTATTCCAGACTTTTTACTGTGCGATCACCCCCTCCGCAATATTTTCTTTACCCCCTCTCCACCCAGATCCTCTACCTGGTACCATATCCAATATATCCTTTTCCAATCCGATACGCCACGAGCATACCCAGGGTCTAACGTTATTTTTGTAGGCACTGAATAGTGTTACGGATTTTTTCATAACTTTAGTCGTGATCGAGATGGAAACGGAGTTAGTATTACAGAAATTCTGTTTGATGTTTTTAACACCAGGCTCAATTTTAAATTTGTCAGTTTTAGGGATTTTATATCATATTATTTGTTGAATTATTATTTTATTTATTTATATTGCATGATTGTGCAATTGTAAATGTTCTTATTTCAAAACTATTTCATTTTAAATTATCTAATTTGGCGTCAGGGATTATTTTAAGGGAGAGTTTTTCACGAAACTGACAGTGTTAAATTAAAATTTTACGCATTATTAAACATTATGATTAATATAAGGAATATGTATTATCATCAGAATAGTAAATGACCGATCAGATAAGATACTAAACATATCACGTGAAGATAGATATCTACACTTGAGAAATCTAAATTATATTAAAATCCTAATTAAAAAAAAAAATAATCCAAAGGCCAAATTAGGACCACAGCGAAAAAACAAAAAAACTTCTATTGTAATCTGAAAAAATTAAAAAAATAATTTTCAGACGAAAATAAAAAAGAGGTAAGAAAAATGAGAAGGAATCCAACTATATCCCCTTCCTTCTTTTTTTCTTTCTTTCGTCTTTATTTTTATTACTATCGAATTACCATAAAATAACATTCAAAATAAAAATAGAAAATAAATAAAATTGCATCACCAACGATTCGGTACTCGTACTCTTATCAAAGCAAGAAAAATGCAATAGGTAGAAATTGACAGCACCTAAGGACAGGTGCTCTTTCTTTGATACGTAAGAATCGAACGAGGGTCATTAGGCCAATCTGTGGATAGACCACACTAGGGTGGTCCAAAAATGAATGGCAAATTTTATTAGCATGCTAGAGGGCAATAATCCCCCTATTTCATCCCGAATCCGAAAAAAGTTTCCCATGTGAAAAGCATAGAGAAAAATCACTTTTTTGAGTTTTTGGAATAATTTGTCAGGGTTTGTAAAAATGTGCCCCGAAAGTATAGAAGTTTGTCGAGAATTATTAAAATGAAAATTATCATGCGAAGTTCAAAAAGTTCCTTACAGCGCCCTCATCACCAATGAATTTCGCTTGCCAAATATAACCTGCCAAATTGCGGTCGAGTTGAGGGCCCCTCTAGCCTTGAAATTCTGGAACGTTTACGTTTTAAGGCCGCGGAAATAGGAGAAAGTTAACTGTATTTTGTTTCCATACAATTTTTGCATTTGATACTAGCAGTTTGAAAATCACAAAGGTGGCAAAATTCATTAAAATTATAAGTAAAAAAATTATTTTTTAAAATACTTTCTTTCTTTTCAAAATACTTTCTTAATTAAGAACTAATTCTTCCATTCTGTAGGAATTTTTACAATTATTTTCGATTTCTTCTTTTGACTTTTATCATATCGTGCATTATTTGGCTAAAAATTGTCATTTTCGTTTCTTCATTGAATTTTGTAAAAACTATAACTCTGCTAATTGTTTTTATCAACGAAAAATGGCTCGCTAACAAAGTGGACGTTCAATTCAAGACACTCAAGTGTATACCAAAGGAAAATCCAATCCGTTAATTCTTTCGAAATTCATCTTGCTAACAAATTAAAAATATACAGACAAACATACAAACAGACAGATATAGATATTCGTAAAAACATGCTTTTCGGATTCAGAGGGTCTCAAAACGTGAATATCTGACAAAAATGGGAGGGAGGGATCAAATTTTACACAAATCTAATACCTTTTCTGCTGAGAATTTAAAAAGACGTTTCTGTAGGTTTTCTTCAGAATCGTCAATATCAGGTTATCGAAATGATCCTCAAAAATTGTATGCAAAATTAGCCAAAGAGTAGGGATCCCCCCCCCCCCCCCCCCCCCCCCCCCCCCCCAACCGTAAATTAAAAACTGGGTTTAGCGAGATTTTGCCGTTAATAAGTTTCTTGCTGTTTTTTTAGTACACATTATTTCTAATATATAAAATGTTACTCCTTTTACTGATAATTCGATGTTCAAATACATTTTTTAATACTTTGTTATTGTTCCTAACAATTCTCGCTTAGAATGGTATTAGAAAGTCACGGGATTTTTTTGAATTTTTCAAACTCGGTTTCAATTTTTTAGTTAGATCAATGCAATAATCAATTAAAGTTAATAAAAATATTTGTTTGAAAATGTATTATTATTAATAATCATATTCTCTCAGAATAATACTAGGAAGATGCATTTTTTTAAAATTTTCCACTTATTGTCCAAATTGCAATTAGAGTAACACTTTTTATTTGTAGTGACGTACACGGAGCAAAAGATATATCACAATGATATCGCAAGACCTCTGTATTGAAAGAAAAGGCAATATGATAACGTACGAGCAGGTTCCGAAGCTTTTGAGGATATTATAATGCACTAACATCTCTTGAACACTACTAGAACCCTTGTATATATAATATGATAAAATGATAATATAATGTAAAATCTTGAAATGTACGATATCACGATTCTACGCTATTATAATGTCATAATTACGATATATACACTGTTAGAAAAATCTGTATGAGGTTTAATATACATGTGTGTGAAGCAAATATGCACTACTGCTACTGAAATTTAAAATACACTGGTGCAGTAAATTTAATATACATGTGTATTAAATTTAATATACAGGTCAGTATAGCAATGTCCGTGAAAACTCAACCTGCTTTCATTTCTTTAAATCTTGTCAAATATTCTCAATGAAATTAATAATTTAGAATTCGTAGACTCAGTTGTTATTTATAATGAAAGTGCAATGTAGGGGTAAAATTTTTCCTAATTTTGCTGTAAATGGTCAAAATCTAAGGGGAATACAATTAATTGTAGGTTAAGTCTCATTTTATCTGCTCTTAATGGCGATTTCATATGCTTCATACAATTATCTTAACACACATGAGTATATTAAATTTAATATTATTTTTAACAGTGTAGCGCAGGAATTACGGTATATATTTCAATTCTTGCGACATCGTCCCGTGCTGAAATTTGGTGTTACTCCGGTCGGGCCCCGATCGGGAAAAATGTGGACCCGATAGGTTAATCGGTCAAGCGCCAGACCGTAAATAAAACGCCCTACCCAACCGGGCCCAGATCTGGGCATCCAAAATGGGGACCAGATATGGCCCCTATGATTTTTTATTTCTATAATTAGTAAAATTTCAAAAGTTTGTATATTAATATTTTTTCAACTTTGCCTTTTATAACACTTCAATTTTTCAATATTCTACATTATATATCATTATACATTATATCTCATTTGCAATATTCTACATTACGTTATCTGTTTGTATTGCTTGAATTTATCGATAAGAATTTGCATTTTGAAAAAAACTATTATGCTTTGACAAACAATGTTTAAATTTAGAACTATTACACACAAATACAAATGAATTCTAATTATAAATATGTTTGAATCTTCTTAATATTCATTTGGAATGATTTTTGTTTGACTAATGCACATGAGGCACGTGGAGTGAGATTTAAAAAGTGAGGTTATGTTCGGGAAAAGATAAAAAGCATTTAATCTATAATGTTAGTAATCTGGAAATTAATACATTTGGTATAAGGTAATCTCTATTTTCACAATATCAGCAACAAAATATAAAATTCTAAAAAGCTGGAAAACATTTTTTTATTCACATAAATAGTAAATGTGCTCAAAATGACGACGCTTTCTCGAATACTTTTCTGGAAATCTTCAGAAGCTAAAAGTAATTGTGATGTTGATTCTAGCGAATTAAAGCTTACCTTTGCCTTCATTGCGGATATAAGAAATCTCACCAACAATTCTGTGATTCCGAACTCGCAATATACTATTTGTTTTTGGCATTTTAAGTTTTATGAAAGAAAAGCAATATCACGATCTTGTCTAACTTAACCCGACCCGACGTGGTACTGATGCGAGCTACATAATCTGCCCGCTTGGGGCCACACGTGGAAAATCCGATCGGGCCCAGATCGGAACTCGGAAATAAGTTGGGCAATTTCTGCACGGGGTTTTCTCCGTGTAATAGTTAATAATATTTTACAAAAATAATACTCTATTGCAATGCTAGATAGTTACGGATTTCTAAAATTTTTAATTTTTTGTCTACTTTTTACTTAGTGAGTTAATAATAAATGTCAGTAACCGAAAATAATTATTTAAAGAATTTATTATTGTTTATAACTATCTCCTCTTCGAATAATACTAGAAATTTGCAGTTTGTTGTTCTTCAGATTTTCAGTTTTTTTTTTGACTGAATTGCTATAAATTGCTATAAAATACAGTATGAAATAAGACGTAAATAAATAATTGTTCCTTTTTGTATTTCAGAAAAGAAATAGCACAAAGGAAAGAGATTGCTTAACAAGATGATTCTCTTTGGTGTTTATTTATTTTTCGTTCATAACAGAAGAGCAAAAAAAATTAAAAATTAAAAAAAAACGTAACTTTATAGCATTACTCTAGAAGAAAATAGCTGCAAACAATTATAAATTCTAAAAACAAATACTTATTAACTTGTATTAATTATTAGCTCACTATAACTAAAAGTTTGGCAAAAAGTTGGCAATTTCAGAGAATACCGCAACTTTCTAGGATTAGTGTCCGAGTATATGGTTATGAACAATAATGAATTGTTTAAACAAATATTTTAGTTAACTTTTGTTGATCATTACTTCATTCTAACTAAAAACTTGCAAAAAATTGGACAATTTTAGAAAAACCACAACTTTCTAGTATTATTTTAAGAGAATATGATTAAATTTTAATACATTTTTTTTAAATATAAAATTGAAAAGTCGACAAAAAGTAGAAAATTCCAAAAAACCTCAACTTTCTAGCATTCTTCTAAAAGAATATTGTTGTAAATAATAATAATACATTCATTAAACTATTATTTTTGTTAAATTCAATTGATTGAAGCCTCGCTTTTACGATTTAAAAGTTGAAAGCAGGTTGAAAAATTAAGAAAAAACCGCGACTTTCTAACTCTATTCTGAGAGAAAATTGCTTTGAACATCTAATTATCAGTAGAAAGTAATATTTTATGTATTAGAAACAATATATACTAAGATAAAATGCAGAAAAATCGTAATTAGCACAAGAACATATACATAACTCAATTTTTGACTTTTGGGGGTTTTTGGACTTTGTAAAACAGACTTACAGATGTGAAATTCAAAAAGAAATTTTTTATTCGTATTTTATGTTGAAACAAATCAAACAACTTTCATCGTAAGGAAACTGTTGAAATTAAAGTATTTGCTCTACTTCAACTCAATTAAAATATTAATAAAAATGTTTAAAATAAAATAAAACTGCTTTCTCCAATACAGAATATACAATAATACAAATTTTGAAATGAAAAAGTCTCCTTAATCCAGAAAAAATTGAAAATTAAACTTTTCAAACTCGAATATTAAGATTGAATTAATTATAAATTGAATAATTTTATGTGATGTCAAATGGGCGACATTTAAAACAAGTGGAAAGATTTTTCTATGAAAACTTAAAAAATGATATTATTAATGGAGCTAAAATTTACGAAAGTATACGATTCAGGTTTTAAAGTTTATTTTTTTAATGTAATGATCTGGAAAAATTTTTGTTAACGGGAAAAGATAAAAATTTGTTATTGTTTTTAGAGGCAACCCTGGAATATATTTATATTGAGAACTAAACCGTCAAAAAGAAACTTCTTGCTATTATTTAAAATATATTTTTATTCGTGCAGCAGTAATGTACAATTTTTTAAATACATCTCTTGTTTTGAATTTTGAATATTGGCTTTGAATTTCTAAAAAATCTCTGCCAACGTCTTTGCCGGTGATTGTTAAATACAATTTATTTGGCCATAACTTACAAATAGCGTGTATAAATAAAATATTCTAACATATTTTATTTACTGAATGAGTTTAAATCGTTTCAAAAATGTTCAAATACTAAATATTTAATAATTTGTTGTTATGAAGTTTTCAATGCATAAGGGTGATTTCCAGAGAGTTAGCATTTTAGATAAAGAGATTTTATAGAAAAATTTTCTAAACCGATTAAAATTTTGTTTGAATGAATTCTAACTCGAATGTCTATAAAAATATAAAATTAAACTACAAGTATGCAAATCGATCGGAGAGTGACAATTCCGTAGGGTTACTTGAAAGAGATCAAAGAATGTATTTGTAATCGGTATACAATTTAAACAGAAATAGATCCTACATACAAAGCCTGGATGACGTGACATTCGGCCATGGAAATAAATCAGAATATAAAAATCGTTTTAAAATAGATACAGAATAGCCAAAAATATTTTAAAGCATAGGAAAATGGCGCGTTTTCAGGATTGATTTGTTTTTAGTTTTCGTAATTTTAAATATCATCTTATTTTATGAAAAATATTATACAAAATTATACAAATTATATTAATTATATATTATATTCATTTTTAAAAATATTAGTTTTTTTTTTAATTTCGAGAAACAATGATTGGAGATAAAAATGTTGTGCATAAAAATGCAAACATTAATTTTTCAGATAAAAAAAAAGTTAAAAAGTGTATCGGATTATGTAACATATCAATTAATTTTCAAGATCCCCTCTATGGAATTAATTAATACTTTATATTAATGTTTTACATTGAAAACTGTATAAAGAGGGTATTTTTTAAGTTTTGAATTAGGTGCCATTTTGTATTTTTTCAACATTTTGGATTTTGAGATCTTACGTTGACTTGAGAATAAATTATGAAATATTTCCACAATCGTTTATCGCCCTTCGTTGATAAAATTAAGAAATAGCTTTTTTGGGCCCACTTGAGAGGCCGCTATTTTGTTACTTTTCCGCTGTTTTTGACAATGAAAATATTTTAGGTATCCCATGCAAATTTTTTTCCATGGATATAGAATGATTCGAATATAAATGAAAAAGCTATGCAGATTTTTCGTTTTGGCTTGATTTCTATTATGTAAATTCTATGGAAAATTCTAAACGTAAATTTTAAACGATTTCGCTGAAATTTTATGAAATTTCTTTTTTTGGGTATATGAATAAATTCATCCGGTGACAGCCAACGATAAAAAAAATAATAAGGACCACCCTAGTCTTACAGTCATCCGCCTTTTCCGACAAATAGTCCAAGCGGGGCGGGCAGAAACCGTCCCCTTTTTCCAGCTCAACGAATCAAGTTTGCAAGATTTTCGCTATTCTTTCTAAACGACTTAAACAGCTGAACGACTAGCCACGGCCTTTTCAAATCCTTCACTCTAAAATATCGAACCTCCATCTTGATTATTCTTTTCATCAACTTAATAATCTGTGAATTTCAAATATTTAAAAAATGTTTTTATTATTATTTAGCAATTTTTCATTTTAAATATATAGCTTGGAACACGTGGAAGACAGGAAATTTTGCGTACTTTTTTACTAACCATTTTTAGACAAAGTTTGCTAAAATGTTAAGATTTTGCAAAATTGTGCTTATATATAAATACTTTACTAAGATGTTTTTAGAAAAAAATGCATTGATCGAAGGAAATGTTCAACTCTTTGGCAATCACTCACAAATAATAAATGAATGAAATTAGAAATAATGTAATTGAGGCAGTCTACTAGAGGGGTCCACATTTTGTTCTTCGAATTTTCATGCTTATCCCCTCCCACATACTTTTTTGATAAAAAAAAATTATATGTAAAGGTTTTGCAAGTCACATGAAGTTAAACATGTATTTCTCAAAAAAAAATATGTTTTTGTAAATTTAATTTAGAATTGTCAATATTGGATCGAATTGAACCTCAACAATTTTCTTCATAATTAGCCCTACAATATGAAACAAAAAAATTAATAAGTGAAACATAGGGTTTTGCTAGTTCTTGGCGCTAGTTATTATTTTCCTGCGGTTTACTTTTCTACAAATAGTTTTCAGTACAGCAAATATTACTTTCTATTCATAATTAGATGCTTAAATGAAATGCTGGGTCTATTCGTCCCGAAATTTCGGGACGTCTAGCTAAACTTATGAAAAATATTTTACCACTCACCCCGTATTTCAGAACGCCTTGAAAATTCGTTTAAGACATTTTTGCCAATTTTTCAGTTAGAGCGAGACAATAATTATTTAAAAATTACAAAAAAGTGTTTAAAAAACGTATTATTATATTTAACTATATTCTCTTAGAATGTTATCAACTAACGCTTCTTTTTCTGAAATTTTCCAATCTAAAAAAAGGATTATTATTTGTTAGAAAAATTCTATTTCAATAAACTTGGTCTTTTGGAGAAGATTTGTTTTCAGATTCGTAATCTAAGGGATAAATCCTATTGAAATGGTATGCGTTGATTGGTGCCTGCATAGATTACAGCAATGGAAAATCCTAATTGAAACTAGTTCAAAATAAACTCGGAAATCTGAATAGATTACAGATGAATGATGCCTGAATTGAACCGAATAGATTTTCTATATGGAAAATTATGTCAATTCGGAAACCGAATAAAAAATTAAAATAAAAAAATACAGTTACAGTAATCGAGGGAAAAGGTAGGAATAACTATTTACCTTGCAATTAGGTTTACCATTTGAGAGTAGTTAAGTTGAACAAAGTTATGATTGTAAAGTTGTCGTTTGTTAAAGTTACATTGATATGCTAAGTGAAAATAACTGTAGAAAATAGTTGAAATTGCCAGTTTTACTAGTAAATTTCATTAAAATTTCTGCGGTTGGTTTCACTAGTTTAGCCCAGTAACCCTTCCAATTAACCAAGGATACTGGATAAATCCTGATAAGTCAGTACCAGTTTTTTCTTGACTCACGTCATAAAAGTTTGCCTCAATGTCGAAGCCTCGCGTTTTTATAGTTTATTGCAAAGTGTATTAAAAGGAGAATTAAATGCCAAAGAAGTCGCTCGGCTCAAGAAAAATGCTTCGAGGTCAGATTTTCGTATAATAACGGAATTTTGCTTTCTGGGCTGGAATTGGAAATGAGAGTAAAATTGATGGTGTGAAACGAGACTGCTCCCGCGGGAGATGTGGGCGTACGATTGCGAGACGAGATGAAAGAAGAGTAGAGGAATAATAAGTAGTTATAGTAGAAGAAGAACAAGGAGAAGATGAAGATGAAGAAGAAGAAAACTAATAAGAAGAAGTAGAAGAAGACGACGAACAAGAAAAAGAAGAAAAAGAAGAACAAGAAGAAGAGGAGGAAGAGGAATTAGACTTGATCTCTATTCAACTATTCAAGTATTCGCGCTACACGTGTGCAGATGCGCGTAATTTCGACGGCATGTGCGTGACGTTCCAGCACGTTCTTGGGTTCCAAGAAGCAGATCAGATGTGTGTGTAACTCCTTCGGGTATATAATCAGCGGAGATTCCTTTTGGAATTTTATTGCCTGATTCGAGCCTAATTGTCCCAAACGGTAATTATGATTGATGCACCTCGAGAGACTGCACAAGTCGCCATCATTAAAGATTATAGCGCGCGGCATTAATCAAGATCGTTAAGATCGCTTCCAGGACCTTAGAAGGGGCTGGGCGTACATCCGATGATACGCATATAACCTTTTTTCGCCTTGGAAAACTCTCACCAAGTCTCATATTTTCTAGATGTAAACTGTACAGATAAATGAGTTGTTCATCTTTTCGTCTTCGACAGAATGAATAGTAAAATTACAATTCATAAAGATGAGGTGATTACAACGAATTTCGTCGAATATTGTATTGTATTTATTGTGGAGGTCTCTAGGGGTCTAGGGCGTAAGGTCTCTACGGGTGTGACGAAAAAAAAATAGTTTTAGAAATCACAAACAATACCATGCCTCAAAGTAGTGAATTGGGACCTTCATAAAGTTTACTAAATGTGGAATCGATCGTCTTAAATCTAGATAACGGGCGCAAGCAAAATACCGTAAACGGGGGCTGACAAGCGGTGTTGGGGAAAGCGGCGCATCCTTAATGCTGATTTTAAACGCCATATTGCCTCTGAGTTTTTTAATTGAAGTTTTATAATTGTTACTTGTAAGCCTCTATATTTTTTACCTAGAATAAGACAAATTCATATTCAGAAACGCCGAATAAAGGGTGCAACATACTTTTCCCTACATGTGCCGCTTAAGCCTAGCTTACGGTACCTTAAGATTCATATTTCTACGTTCTTATTTCATTTCTTATTTTAAAAGTTCTCCTTAAAAGTGAAGAGCGAAAAAGATAATATCAATATATTTCCTGAAGATGCAATTTTTAGAATAACAAAGTTGAAAATTACAGCGTCTAGCCAAATTTCTCTCATTTTCTGGTAATTGGAAGAAAAAAAATTGGTTCAAGAATGGAACAGGTATCCAAGTATCCGGGTCATGAGGGGATGATCACATTTACCATCCTCATGGACCACTGATTTTGATGGGATTCAAAAAGGTGAAAGTACATAGAAATTCAAAACATACATTTTTTAAAGCTATTATTGTGCAATAGTTTACGAGATATTAACAATAAGCTAACTTTATCAATAAATGCACGATTTGTATCTTTTACTGGTGCAAATAACATGAACAAATGTATAATTTAGTCACTTTATTTTCAGTTTTTTGCAACAAAGTACAGTTAAATTCGGACATAGCGTTCTCGGAGATCGTGATTCCGAGAATTGATGATGCGCTGCGACGATGGATGAGAGGAGCTGCGGGGGTGTTTGGTGCTCCTTCAAGCGTGAAAATGCAGGAGCCTTGCAGTAAGGCGCTTTACCCTAACAGCCTACCTGCGTGACACGCAAATAAGCATGAAAGCGAGCTCGCTTCGAGCAGTAGTGGGGCTCCGATAAGAACTAAAAGCGACGGGACAGTCTGTCTGTGACATTGGCAACAGAGCCATCAGACACGCGAATGTATATCGCGAAGTAGTACCTCGAAGGTACTGGAGCAATTTTAATAAAAAAGCGCAGTGAATATAAATTAATTTTATTCAAAAATGTTATACTATGGTTTAAAATTAATTATTTGCTATAATATTTCTTGTAAATATTTAATTGAAATTTCTTCTGACTTAGTGGCGCGGTCGTTGGCTCTGACCAACATGTTCTACAATTCGACAAAGAAAATAAAGAAGAAAAAGTATTTGGTAGACAGAGATATAGAGAGTATAAAGAGAGATCCGATCAGGTTCAGACATCGGAGTTTCACTGTAGGGTTTTGAATTTCAAACTTTCTTTTCTTGACGTGAGAATAGTGAAAATAGTTTTTTTTTCTTGAGTCTAATATACAAAGGGAAGTGATTTTCTGTTAAATAACTTCTTTGCATGTGTGTTTATGAAACTGCGAAATAGGCAAAAGTGCGTGCTTCCCCACTTGCAGCGTTTATGTTTTTGGATACTGCTGCACGGAGAAAACGATATCGCATGAATTGAAATTTATACAGTAATTCTTGTGCTATATATCGTAATTATTGCATTATAATAGCGTAAATTCGTGATATCGTACATTGCAAGATTTTACATTATATTAGTATTTTATTATATCATATATACGAGGGTTCTAGTAGTGGCTGAGCGATGTTAGTGCATTATAATATCGTACAAGGTCCGGAATCTGCTTCTACGTTATCATATTGCGCTTTATTTTAATATAGAGGTTTTCCGATATCATTGTGCGATATTTTTTTCTCTGTGTACTTTCGAATGGTTTCAGCAGACGGTAAGCACAGTATCTGGACCGATTATTCAAGAAAAAGCTCTCCTTTTAAACGAAATGCTCGGCTCACAGCAAACTTGGGGGTTGTGGGGCTCCTCCCCCCCCCAATGAAGTATTTTCATTATTCAATTCCCTTTTCCCTCATTCTTTGCCTGTTCATAAGCCAGAAGCCGATGCTCGTTTCCATTAAATATTTAGTTTACCCTTGTCTCCTTATCAGAAAAAAAAATTTTCATCTATTTTTCACCACACAATAAAATCCACCGGAAACGGTTCATTCGACCCTGACTGTTTACATTCGGAGTTTCACTTTTTTCGTTTCCATTAGGTTAGGTCCATTTATTTTCAAAATTTCTATGGCAAGTGTGACTAGGATCACCGAACTTACACTATTCATAATTTTGTATCAGATTTCATAGAAATATATTTCATTTTCGTGAAATCTTTTTACACATTTCAAAGAGACTATCGAATTAAATCAAACAAATTACATGAATCACATTATATCGGCAGATTTGATAAAAATCCTATCTTACTAAATCTAACGAATTTGACTAATCAAAATCTGTTCGCACATTTGATCTTTTAATTTTCTATCAACAGCTTCAAATTGAGACTATCAAATCTAATCGCCACAAGAATTTTATTAAAACATATGTTTCGTAATGCCGGAAATTTCTGTAAAATTTTATTTTTACAGCCATCGTATACTTTTCTACCGACGGAAACTCATTGAAATTGTATCAAATCTTAACGGCACCAAACTTGTATTAAATCCTATATTTCAGAATCCTAGATATTTTTATTAAATTATTTCTTTCAAGAAATCGTATACTTTTCTATCAATAGTTTCTTATTGAAACTCAATTAAATCTTATCCTCGCAGAACTTGTATCAAATCCTATTTTACAAAATTTCAGAATTTCCTATCGAATTCTATCGATTGAGAAATCTTATACTTTTCTATGAATAGATTCTCAGAAATCCTATCCACGTAGAACTTATATCAAATTCTATTTTTTTTTAATTTCGAAAAGTTGTAAATCTTATATTTTTCTATTAATAATTTTTTATTAAAATTCTATCAAATTTTATTCACTCTAGGCCTATATCAAATTCTCCGTATCAGAATCTCGAAAATGTTCATCAAATTGTATCCGGCGAGAAATCTAATGTTTTTATATCAATATTTTACCATTGCCTAAGATTTAAAAAGTAAAATTCAAAAGAAATATTCCCGGTTCTGTAAACTATACTGTTAAAGTTGCTTGGAATTCTACAACACGTCTACAATACAAGCGTATGGTTAAATTGCAAACACGGTATTGGAATGAAAAAACTTCGATACATGTATTAGACCGTTTATAAGTCGAAACCTGTGTAGCAGCAATTCACGAAATTAATAGAATTCACGGAATTTAGGGAATTTAAGGAATTAACGGCATGCATGAAATTCGCGAAATTCACAGAACGCAAATTCACAGAAATCATGGAATTGAAGGAACTCCCAAAATTGAAGGAATTCGCGAAATGTATGGAACTCATGGAAATAGATTTATAATACATTTAGTGGAAGTTTCGAACAGATATATTATTAAATATTAAATGAAAAGTATAAGATTCCTCGACGGATAGATTTAGAAAAAAAACTTCCAAGATTCTGAAACATAGGATCTGATAAAAGTCTTGTGTGGTTGAGATTTTATAGAAGAAAAGAAAACGTTTATCGTACTGTGATTATAGCATCCTCATATCTCGAGAAGTTTTTATTTTATATTTGAACTGAAAATTAAATTTTTTATCGCAATCCGCAATATTTCTTACGTAAGTGTAACAGATCTTATTGTAATTAGTAAAACCCAATAAGAAAATTCCACTATTTTTTGTCGAAACTTCATTTTTTCATTGAAAATTTTTGGTTAAGATACGATTTTTACATTCTCATCAGAGAAGGTATTAGATTTGTGTAAAATTTGACCCCCCCCCCCTGTTTTTGTCAAATTTCCACGTTTTGAGACCCCCAGAATTAAAAAAACATGTTTTCACGAATGGGTGTGTCTCAATGTATGTATGTATGCATGCATGTGTGTATGTCAGCCTGTGGACACGATAACTTTTGAAAAAATTATTCCTTTCGATTGGCCTTTGGCACACTCTCTGAGTGTCAGAAACTAAAGGTCAAGTTCGTTAGCCAGCCATTTTGCATACAAATTCAAAAAGCTAACGTATTTTGAACATTTTTTAGATCACTTTTTTTCAAAATTCAAAATTTTTCTGCACGGATGTTCATAGTATTTAAACAGGTGAACAATCTATCTTGATGACTTTTTTTTGATAAAACCAAAATTTACCAGAGTTATAGCATTTCCAAATTTCAAAAAACACACGTCAATCAACATTTTAAGCCAAGTAAAGCACGATATGAAAAAACGTCAACAGAAGAATGATGTTTCTTTTTGAATGTCCTACAAGATTATTCTAAAAAAAAATAAAAATTAAGAGTTTCTGGTTTTGTACCTAAAGGAGGCAGTGCCGCACATTGGGAAGAAAAATGACTTGTTTGGTTCAGAATAACGTAGAGCCCACAAATCTAAACCGATTTTGACAAAAAAATGCAAGATGATTTCTAAGAGAGTTGTCCAGCCTGATTTTTGAATTAGGTTTTTAATTTTTTTTATAAATAAACAAATATGACGAAAAAATGACCTTTTTTCTATTTGACGTTACCGGTGCTCGTCAACAACAGGAAAATGGTTGGAATCGCTTAAATGAATAAAATAGCATTGGTTAAAGATATTCTGATATTAGACAATATAAAAAAAAAATTTTTATCAACAAATTATTTGTTGAACAATTTTTTTTCACACGATTTTAGATAAATACAAGTTTTTTCAAGCTTATAATTGTTTATATTATAAATAAATTTAATGTACAAATGCAGTAATCAGGCATTTTTCGACAGAAATATTCGTTTTTTTTGTATGTCAATTTTTTTCAATTCAGAAATTTATGATAAATTTAGCATAATTCATAATTTGTTGATTAATCTTATGATTTTTTAAACAAACAAATGCATTATTTGGGCATCTGTGAACGGGAAAATTCGTTATTTTCGATTTCAGTCTTTTTAATTGGGAAGTTCGTGATGATTTCAGCGAAATTAATAATTTCCTGATAAATTATATATTTTTTAAAAACATATTTAATAGACAAATGCATTATTCGAGCATCTGTGGATGGAAAATTTATTTTTTCGATATTCTAATTAGAGCTGTTGACATAGAAAAAAACAAATTTGTTTGTAGACAAATGCCTGATTAATGAATTTGTTCATCAAAATTGTTTAAAGGAATAATAAAATTTATCAACTTATTATGAATGTTGCTGAAATTATCATCAAGTTCCTATCTGAAAAGACTGGCATTGAAAAAACCGAATTTTTCTGCCGACAAATGCCCGAATAATGCATTTGTTTATTAAATTTGTTTAAAAGATCATAAGTTTAATAAACAAATTATGAATTATGCTGAAAATATCATAAAGTTCCGAATTTAAAAGAAACTTACATCGAAAAAAACGAATTCTTCTGTCTAAAACTTCCTGATTACTGCATTTGTTCATAAAATTTGTTTATAATATAAAGAATTATCATCTTAAGAGAAATTTGGTTTAATGTCATATAAGTTCCAATCAAATTTTTTGCAATATAACTAGAAAACACGTATAATTCTGGAAAATCATGGAAAACATTTTTTCAACTAGATGGAAAATAATATTTTCAAATTAAAATTATTTCTTGAAAAAAAGATCCTACTCCTTCTTCACTCCATTGCGAATCGAACCACAAAACTTCTGATTTTCGGTCAGGTGCTTTTCCAATTGAGCTATTAGAGGGACCAGAATAAGAATCCTTAATTCAAGAAAATAAAATTAAACATTGACTTTACTTTCTTGAATTTAGAATTTTTATTCTGATCATTCTAATAGCTTAATTGAAAAAGCACCTGGCCGGAAATCAGAAGTTTTGTGGTTCAATTTCTAATGGAGTATAGAAGGAGTAGGATCTTTTTTTCAAGAAATAATTTTAGTATGTACTACGTTTAAATCGTAAAAATAAAATTGGAAATGAGTAAATTCAGTTTTTGAAAAACCGGCAGAAGTTGCAGTAAAATGTTTAATACCAAACATTTTTAAAGAATGTGCACTTTTTAAAAAGACACAATGAAACTACGTTTGTTTTAATATCAATGCATGATATGAATTGTAATAATATACATTTATGGAACTGATATACAAGTTGAGACACAAATTCGAGTGCGAAGCATGATATACGTGATGAGAATGTATTCTTTAAAGCCGAAGGAGCTTTAACAAAAATGAAGTCACTATCACCAAATTACTGTTCTCGATGTTTTGACCTTTAGTTTAAATCAATCTGTGCGCTCAACCTTGTGAGCAGCGCGCGCAGGGCGCTATGAGCATGTGCCCGCGAAGTGGGCGGATTTTTTAGTTAAAAGTTGATCTGTTCTAGTGGAAATTCATCTTTTTGTCTTTTTCACTTGCAAATTTAAGAGTTTGATTGAAAATTTAATTATTTGTTTGAAAATTGAAATACATTTGACAAATTTCCATTCATGGGTTGCAAACTTAACTATTTTGTAAAGAAATGGTATTTTTGGCTCAAAAATTTAAGAATTTGGTAGAAAATTCAAATCTTCGATTGAAAATTCATGTATTTTGTTACAAGAACATGCTTCTCGGTAGTAATTTGATCTATAATTTGGCTGTTTTTTATTTAAATAAATATATTTTTGCTTAAAATGTCAACTATTACATTTTTTGTTAAAAAATCAACTTCTTGGTTGAAAGATGATCTACTAGCTTAAAAAAAACATTTTTTTTAGTTAATTCAAAATTTTAGTTAAAATGTCATATCTTTAGTTACAAATTGAATTATGTAGTCAAAAAGTCATTCTTTTTGTTCAAAATGAAAATGTTCAAAATGAAAATTTAACTACTTTGTTGAAAATTTGTTTTTTGTTGTCGAGTTTTTTAACTACAAATCTAACTATTTATTTGAATATTTGAATAATTTTTTTTGTTAAAAATTGAACTATTTGGTTGATTGTTGAATTCGCTTCTTAAAATTTTTTTTTTAAGATTCATAATTTTAGTAAAAAATTCATCTCTTTGGTAGAAAGTTTAACTATTGTAAAGGAAATTCGTTTTCTGTTTTGGTTACGAATTAATTTTTTGACAGAAAATCTAACTATTCTGTTTTTGATTAAACATTGATCTTTTCTATTAAAAAACGCATATATTAGGTTGAAAAACATCTATTTTGTTGGGAATTAATCTTCTTGGATGAAAATTTATCCCTTTTTGTTAAAAATCAAACTGTTTGGTTGAAAATTAGTCCTTCTTGGTTAAATATTCAAATATTTGGTTAAAACTTGAAAGTAAAACTTGGTTAGTTCATAAGAAACTATCAGAGCTCTCTTCCAAATTGTCTTTCATTAGATTTGGATGAACCCTATATAAATTTACGGAAAAATTTAGTCGGCAAAAATTACATAAAAAGACGGAAGGGGAATGGTCAAAACTTACATTATGTAATTTATAAATGACATCCTTATCGTTTTCCCACCATATGGCGAATGTCCTAAATCGTAATATAGCACAATAGAGCGCTACTAATAAAATTTACCCTAGGATGTAAACTTTATCTAAAAATTCGCATAATTCGAAATTAAATCAGTCCTTCGTGAAATTTCCTGTGTCCTATAATGTGAAAGCACATAACTCGTGATACCTCAGGACACCCAAGTGCACTTCGCCGGGAGCCCTATTTGGTGTTTCATATTAATAGGGGGCCACCTTTTTTTTATAACTCTACCTGCGTCACGCTGAGATTCCAAGGTTTTATTACTTTTGATGACACCCCGTTATCCCTGATATATAATACCACACTTTATATGGATCCGACTTTTAACCAGTCCATAATGAACAAGATATCGTCGCGTGCGTCAATTTCAATTAAGAACTGATGCTGCTAATAGTTCCTTTCGAGGTTCCTTTCGAAAAGATGGTATAAGATACGACATTATAATGATCTACAGTCCGAAAGACTTCGTACCTAATGTTTCGAGGAACCTGGGATCAGAGCAAAATATGGGACAAGATAAAAATCTCTAGAATTTCTAGTTATCCGTAGTGGAATTGCGTTCATCTATAGTTCCTTGTCTAACACACTTACACATAAAAAAATAGTATGCGAGGGATAGAAAAACTTTTTCAGTACTTATTTTGATAATTGATAAACTGGATGACAAACAAAACTAGAATTTTTCAAGAAAGCGCAAAATCATTCTGTAAAACTGAAATCACCACTTAAAGATAAGACAATAGACAACTTCTGAGATAACGTTCTGCTGAGTCAACCCGGCACAAATTAGATTAGAAAGGTTATTCAGTTTCGGGGATAAAGATGTGTCAGTTATCAATCTCAAAGTGACACTGACCCCAAGTTCGAACATGCTCGGCTGCGGATAGCAATAAACTGAGAAAAAATGCTGTGTAATCAAAAGTGCGCATTTTCGCGCTTATCCGAAAGCAGATGTTATTTGTTAAAATGGAGATACTGACAAATTCAAAAAATTTCTATCGAATTCACAGCAACATTGTTACTCCAAAATAAATAATTATTGTTTGATTAAATATTCATTTCAATTAATAGTATTTTCTTTTGATTGAGCGTGAAAGTGTGTACTTTTGATTTAATCGAATTTCTTTCGAAGTGTACAAAATATAAAATTGTCAATTTCAGTAAAAATTAAAATTTACTTCCGAATTATTAAGATTCTAAATGCGGATGAATAAAAATTGATCTAAAAAATGTAGCCAAATTAGGGAAAATTGTTAAAGAATTTTGACAGTACAATTTCAAACGTTCGGAGGATCGGCTTTTGATAGAAAATAAAAATTTACTTTTCAATTTTGGACAAAAATAAAAACTTGCTCCTAGCTATGGAGAATCTGAAGTAAATTTGTGCCGAACTAAGAATAACCTTACTTTTGAATAAATAATCCGGAGTTACAAAAATGTAATTATTCTCCTTTTTTAATGTTTGTGAACACAAATAAATAAATGACTATCAGAGAGCATCCGGACCAAATAACAACTGTTTTATATAAGAAAAACATTTATATAATACACACCCGGTATGAATTACAGTTCAGAATTTAAATTATGGTCTTTTTATTATAACTGAGATAGCTTTTTGAGGTACTCCGTGATAAAGTTAGTTTGAGGAGAATAATAAGAATAATAATAACCAGTCATCCCAAGCAATATGATAAGAAGTTTCCATAGGAATTCCCTGATTTTTTTTACAAAAGTTTCGCCATTTTGCATCCGCAATTTTGAATTTGCCATTTTGAAGTTTGTACTTTTATTACGAAATTCGTAATCGAGGATTTTAAATATATTTATAACATATTTCTGTGGGAGTCGAACATTTTGTTGGTAAAATTGTCCACCATTTTGAAACTCCTATCTTTAATCTGGAAATTTTATTGCAAAAATCTTTCTGGGTAAAAATGTCCGCAATTTTGAATTTGACATTTGAAATTTTTAATTTCTATTCGAAATTCGTAATCAGCAATCCCAAAAAGCACTAATAATAAATTTTCACACAAATTCAACATTGTTTTAGTAAAATCGTCAGCGAATTTGAATTTTGATTTTTCAATAAAAAATTCGGCATCAGAGATCGCAAAAACGTACAATAGCGGCGTTGACTTCTCAATCAAATTTTTTTTAAATTTTTTGTCGTTTATTGAAAATTTGCACCACCATTGAAGTAAAAAAAAAAATTCTGACCACACGATATATAATATAATTAAAAATTAGCAAAAAATAAAAGATGGGTTTTAAAAAAAATGACCTTTTCCTTTTATTATTTCTGTCAATTATGCTTGGCATAATCTGTCTATATGCTTGGCAAAATTCTATTTAAATATGAAAGTTAATATAAAACTTTAAATTGCCCAGCGATTATGATGGGTGAAAATAAATTGAAAAAGTGATGTAAAAAAAGTGCAATTAGGACAAGGTCTGCAATCAGTGTACGCATATTTTATTGCAATTACTTACAATCGCTTTCAATCAGAATATCAGAGACTTCGAAATCATAATTAATAACCTTCGACAATGGTAATTGTTCCGTTTCAAATTGTAATGGCTTAATTGTAAATGTTGTAACGTTTTTTGTATTTATTCAGGCTTTGTTTTAATTGTTCAGGCTGAATAAATACAAAAAACTAACTTAAGACTTTCAAAATAAAGTAATTACCATTTAAAACAAAACAATTTCATTAAAAGACTAGGTTTAAAATTGTTCAGGGTTTGAATTCTAATATTTCACTTCAACATCTCAAATTCAGAAATTTTTTAATATGTACAGAATGCTTTTACATCACAATTTTAAACTGTGAATGATTTTTTATTAAAATTTAAAAATAAATTTACCACGATCGAAAAATATTTCAGGAGTTGTTCTAGTATTCCGGTTACGATTACTGGAGATTTCAGAAGTTTCTTTCAAAAGAGAGATTTTAAAGTACAGGCCATTTTTTAATTTTAATAAAAGCTATTAACCTAAGTGAATCCTTCTCGACTCTAAATAATGCTTTGCTCCTTTTTTGTTTTTTACAAGTAGGTAGAAAATTATGTTATTTATTTGCTAACTTGTTTAAAGTACATTTGATTAAAAAAATAAAAATAATTATTACGAAAATTAATTCAATTAAAAAACATAAATTATCATTGCATTGTTTATTTCTATATTACGAAGGAGAAAGGAGAAGAAAGTTCATTCATTAATTCAGTAATATTATTAGAAAAAGGACGATTTTAGCTAATTTAGCGATTAAGAGCACTTTCGTACATAATAAATTAAAACTGGAACAAAGCATTGAACACCAGTTTCATCTGGTTCCTTCTTATTGATTCTAGGTATGTTGATATATAAGAAATTAACCCCCAGACTATGATTTTGATTAGTCTCCTTCCCCTGAATTAAATTTATCCTTTCTTGATGCAAACTAATTTTGAGCAAATCTTGCCGATTTTTGAAACAAAATTGTATAAAAATAAAGAATTTGAACAATATTTTGATTAAAAAATTACATTTTCACGTCCCTAGATATGTATTGCCTCATATTAAAAATAAATATTAAACAAATGTTTAAATATTAGGAGTTTTTCCAATTTTTGAAATAATAATTAAAAATTTAGAATTGAAAGCGCTTGAAAATAAAAAATATATATATTGAACGATTCTGAACTGAAAAAGTTCCAAATCGAACCATTTTAGAATAGGTGAAATTTGGAAAAAAGTACTACATCTCGAATGGAATTAAAAGGAATTGAACTGGTACCATATCTAAATAAAAGCGTTTAAAATTGAATGATTTGAAATTTAGACAGTTAGAAATTGAAAAATTTGACATCATAAGCTCTCAGCATATAAAATATTTTTTAATTGGACAATTTTTTTTAGAAAAAGTTGACATCATATCATTTCTATTTCAAAGCATTGCAAATTGAACAGTTTTATTTTGAATTAAATAATTTAAAAATCGAATGATTTCTGATTAAAATGTCAAAAATTAAAATATGACAATTTGAAGTTGTAAACTAAATTAAATGTTTTAACCCTTTGCGGCATGGTGGGAATACCGTATTCCCACGATTTTTCACATCATTTTTTGCGATTTCAGAGTAGTTTTTATTGGATTTTAGACAGGTTTTTTTTAATTTCATGGTCGCAGGATGATAGAAAATTGAAATTTTTGTGCGAAGGGTCTAAATTTTTTAAATAATTTGTTAATATTTATAAACAAAGATGAAAAAAGCCTTTTTTGTTGAAAAAATTCATTATTGAAAAAACCTTCCATTATATCCTTATCAAAATGGATGCTTAAGGGTTTTTGGGGTCGCTGAATACGAATCTGGACTCAGATTTTGAAAATTCAAAATGGTGGATTCAATATGGCTGCCGAAATAGGGAATATTTTTGGTTTTTATCTGAAAATTGGTATACAGGGCTTTTTGGGGCCAGTGATCACGAATATGAACTCAGATTTTGCAAATTTAAAATGGTGGATCCAAGATGGCGCCCGAAACTTGGAGTATTTTTGAATTTTTTTCTGAAAATTGGTATACAGAGGTTTTCGGGGTCGCTGATCACGAATCTGAAATCAAACTTTGAAAATCCAAAATGACCGGTACAATATGGCGGTCAAATAATAAAATTTTCTGGATTTGAAAAAAGACTAGTGTACAAGGATTTTTGGAGTCACTGATCACGAATCTGACTTTAGATTTTGAAAATTCAGAAAATTGATACTAATCCATGTTTTAGGTGAGTAGGTGTATATTTTTTCAAACCTTAATATTCTAAGTATTTGTCATTTTGAATACAGATTCAAGATCAGCGACCCCCTGCCGATGCCAACTTTCAAAAAACAATTTAGAAATATTTTGAATGTTGGCCCGCCATTTTGAATGTCCAAAATCTAAGTTCAGATTCGTGATCAGAGATGCCAAAAACTCCTGTACACCAATTTTAAAAAAAAAATCCAAATTTTGGCCGCTACATTGGATCCGCTATTATGAATTTTTTAAATCTGAGTTCGGATTCGTGATTAGCGACTCCAAAAAACCACTGTATACCAATTCTAAAGAAAAATCCAAAAATATTCCAAATCTAAGTCGCCACATTGAATCCACAATTTTGGAATTTTCTAAATCTGAGTTCAGATGCGTGATCAGTGATCCCAAAAACCCCCGTATACCAATTTTCAGAAAAAAATATGTCAAACGTTAGCCGCTATATTGGACCCGCCATTTTGAATTTTCAAAGTATGAGTTCAGATTCGTAATCAGCGACCCCAAAAGCCCCTATGTACCAATTTTCATGAAAATTTCTTTCCCTGAAATATATATGCCGGAAAGGGTTAAAGTCAAAGCATTTGAAAGTATAAAATTTTCATTTGTTATAACATAAAAAAGTTATAATTTAATATTAGTATTGATTAGAAATATTCAATTATTCTGAACAAATGAAAAAATAAGAAGTAAGTTTAAATGGGAAACACTCAAAATTTAAACATTTCGACCAGAGGACGTTGAGTATTAAATGAATCTGAACTTAATTCAAAAATGAAAAATTGTTATTCAAACTTTTTTGTACTCATGCCTTTAAGGATTTCAATAAGAAAGAAATTGTTAGTAAATTTATATTGTTTAAAAACTAACAACTTAACGAATTGTTGATTATACTTTTTAAAAGTTCTAACATTTCAATTTTCATTACAAAATTAAAGCTTTTGATATGTACGTTCAACACGAAAATTCCGAAAAAATTCTTTGGTTTTATGCAATGCAATTTTTGAATTTTTTAAATGATACAAAAATATGTTCAAAAACTAAAAAATATATTGTATGCTTATTTTTTTATAATTTAACATGTTCAATATTAAATTATTCGTTTTTTTTAAATGTTTAACTAAAAGTTGGACAATTTTGAGTTATTATACTGAGAATTAAAAATTAAAAAAAATCATACAAATCATACAAATCAATGCCAAGTTCTAAAATCTTCCCAATTTTAGGGATTAAATTTGAAAAATTACTTTCTTAATTTTTTGAATTCATTTATAATTTGAAAAATTTTAATTATTCAATTTATTATTTAATATTGAATTTGTCCTGACATTTTTAATATTTTAATTTAAAACTTTTTTCGCATAGGGAGAATTTCAATACAAAAAATGTTGAATCAATAAGGCTATCAATTAAAAATGGTTGTACAATATTAACAGTTAAATTATGTACTAAAGGCATTTTTCTAATTGATACTATGAGAATTAGAAGGTAATTTAAAAAAAATAAATACTAAATATATATATTTTTTAAATCCATGAAGAAGAAAGTATCCGCTCAAAATCTACTGAATGATTATTTTTAGGAATAAATAATAAAACTTTAAAATATTTTAACCTAAAGTTATTTAAAGAAAAATCCACAGCCTTTTCTTTCGACATATCAAAAGAAAAAAGAATCTCTAATACGAAAAGAGTCAAATTTATTTTTGACATCCATTTTGTCCCTCCATTCTTGATCTCCTTGCTTTTCAACCGAAAAACTTTTGTTTTAAGGCCTTGAAAATTAAACTGTTTTACAATTGCGCATTTAAATGTCTGATTATAAATTGAAATTGTAGAAATTTCAGAAATTATAAATATGATTAATAAGTAATTATATCATTTAGTTTTAAATGGCATGCAACGTAATTGGATAGATTTTCTGACTAACACATTTGTTTTCTGCCCAAAAAACAATTACTGTGATTTTCACCATTAAATATTGAAGAATTTTAAATTTTGCGAAACTTTAAAATAAATTATTCTAAAAAGGTCGAAAATTAGATGTTTTCTAATTGCAAACTTTCAAAATTATTCAATTTAAACTTGAAGCGTTAAAAAATATCTAACTTCTTTTAAAAATTAAAGCATACTTAAATTAGGATCCTGAAACTAAGTCGTTAGAAATGATTCATTTTTAAAAAGGGCATCATGACTTAAAAGATTTAATAATTTTAAACTAAAATGTAAAAATAATAACTTGAAAATTAAGGCAACTACTCCACGCAGAAGAAAAAAAAACTATCAAATTTACATGATAGGAAAAGTCGCGAGACAAAAAAAAAGGGTAGTTTTGGGAAAATCGTTCACACATTTTTCAATTTTTTAAACCTGAATAGATTATAACAAAGTCTATTAAAAATAAAAATGTGACTTACTGCAGGAGTAGGTTAATTATTAAGCATTACTGACCTCGCGAGGACGATGCTTGTCTATTATTTATCTATGCGTTACCTGTTAGAGATTTATATCTTGTTTTTTTTATTGTTTCATGAATATTCAAGGTTTGTCCATGGGAACTCTATAAATTGTTCACATAACGTTAACAACTCTAGGGTGGATGTACTTTAGTGAGGTCAGAGATATATGTACTTTAAGGCAATTATGCTCGAGAGTTTTGGGTTTAAAAAAATACAATTAGGTACTTATCTTCCGGGCCTAAATTGTGGAAATCTTAGTGTGTATTTTTTAACCAAAAAGATGAATTTTCCTCCAAGATTAATTTTTTATAAAACAGATGAATGCTCACCCAAAAAAATGAATTCATAACGAAAAGTGCAATAGTCCATATTTCTACTTAAAAAATACGAATTTTCAGCAAACTAGTTATATCCTCAGCAAAAAAAAGATACATTTTTGAACCAAAAATATGAATTTTTAACAAAAGATTTGGAAATTTCAACCAAGAAAGATTTTTTGGTTAATACGGAAAAAAATCTTATCGACAATGTTCAAATTTCGAGCAAAAAATATGAATTTTTTAAAATGCAGTTAAGTTAATAAGTTAAAGACAAAAATATGAATTTTTAATAAAAAACAAGTTACTTTGTAACAGGATTGTTGAATTTTAAAGCGAAAGACGAATTTTGCACACTAATAATTGAATTTTTTAAACCTTAAAAGACAAGTAAAAAACATTACTGGGACAGTTAGGAAAAGCTAACCCACATAAACACAATTTAAAAATGGGGAATTAAAATTTTTGGTACATAAACCGTTATAATAAGTGGCTAACACATTATTTGATCGATTAAAAAAAAATGACATCAGTAATTTTATAGTAAATTAATATAAATGGATATTTTTAAAGCCAGTCAGATCGCCCATTATTAGGACACGAATTTTGGGTCATATCTTTAAGTGGGACACCAAAGAAGCCAATACTAGGACAAGGAAAATCCAATGGAGTTTATAAAAATAAAATAGCATAATTTACTTATAATTTATTGCAGAATATATTAAAAAGTAAGAATGGATGGTGATTATTGTTTAGTTATTTATTCCAAAAAAGTTGTTCAAAGTAGTTTATTGAAAGCTCTAATTCTAACTTTAAATTTTTCCAAATGCTTAGGTAAGTAATTTGATAATAACTCATCAATTAAATTTTTTAATAAAATTAGTAAATTATTTTTTGGTTACAAATTTTATTATTTGGTTGAAAATCTGTCTGACTGAAAAATCTGTTTTGACTAATATTTCAACTATTTTGTTGAAAGTTCATCTTTTTGGTTCGAAAATACATTTTTCTTTGAGAAAAATACAACTATTATGTTAAAAATGATATTATTTAGGTAGAAAATTCATAAATTTGGTTAAAATATATATTTTTTAGATCAAAAATCTTATTTGGTTAAAAAATCATGTCATGTTTAATTTATAATTAAAACACTTTTCGTTTGAAATATCAACTTTTATAATTTTTGATCAGAATTAATCCTTTTTGGTAGAAAATTAGTTTTTTTTTGTTTAGAAATTCAAGAATTCGTTAGAAAAATTGAAAATTTGAAAATATAAATTTTCAACAGAAAAGTTAATTTACTTAATTTATCTTAAAAAGTTAATTGATAATATTATTCTTATTAATATTTCATATAAATCTATAATATTGAATTTTAATGCATACTTACTAATTTTTGTTGGAAAATTAAATTTATTAGATAATATAACAAATTACAGTTGGGAAACTTTTAGGTTAGAATTGCAGGTTTCAATAAACTACTTTGAACAACATTTTTAGAATAAATAATCAATTAAATGGCAAGGATGTGTCTTATAAACAATATTTTTAATATATAACTAAAATAATAGTGCGACATTTAATTAAAAACCCGACGAAAGTGACCGTCTCAGTAATGGAAACGCAATTTCGCAACTCACGTTCAAGTGTGAAACTGAGATGGTCAGCGACAGTTCGTCCCGGTTTAGGCAACTTCGACAAAAATTTGTCCAAATGCGGGACATTAAAATATTCATAAGTTATCGAACAAAATAGCTATTAAAGTTATGAAATTTATTCATAAACGTATTAAAAATGTGCAAAAACAATACTTTTTCTTTTAGTGCAGGAAATGTTAATAATACGATGCTGTAAAAGTTATGCGGAAAGATTTGAAATAAAAAAAAAAATGGCGAATTTGTAGCAGTTTATTCATAAATTTTGAGAAATTTTTAAAAATATTTTTTACTAAATGTATAACTTGTCAGGACAAAAATAAATAGTGTTAACAAATTCAAAAGAACTTCAAAAATAATAGAACATTTTTATTTTTATAATTTATGTTGGAATATAAAATATACTTAACGATATTTATTATTGTCCCAGTATTGGACATAATTTTCACGTTGTCCCAGTAATGGTCTATTTACCTTAGTTGAAGCTTCATAAGAAAATTCATTTTCATTCAAATAATGTAATATCCCACCAAAAAGATCAATTTTCTACCCGAAAAGACAAATTTTCAACCAAATGCATTAATTTTTAACTTAAAACGGAATAAAATTTTAAACATAAATAGAACAGTTAAATTTTCAACCAAAAAAATAAATATTGCCAATTAAAAAGATAAAGTTCGTTTAACAAGATTTTCTTTCTATCAAAAAAGAAGAATTTTCAAAAAAACGTGAATTTTTAACCTGATTGCTTAATTAATAACTTAGAGATATAAATTTGCAATTTAAAATAGAATGGTCAAACTTTGAGTAAAAACATTGATTTTTAAATAAGTAAAAACGATTTTAAGAAAATAATGAAGTTTTTTAAAAAGCAGAATAAATTTTTATAAAAAAAATGCTAATTTTCAAGCAAATAGTGGAATTTCCAACCAAAAAAGACGGATTTTGAACAGAATATTTGAATCCTTAAACAAAACATGTTAATTTTTAACAAGAGTTGCATTTCCAGCAAAATATAATAAAATTTCTACGGTGACAGATGAATTTATAAACCCATGCATGCATACATACATACATACATATATATATATAATTTCAAATTTATATAATTCGATAAGTGACAAGTTTCTAAGTATTTACTAACATATTTGGTAATTATTTAAAGAATTTTTATTTGTGTAAAGAAACGGTTCAAACCAATAAAAAATTATACAGGGTGTTCAAAAAGTCTCGGGACGGTAGGATATTTCCTCAGGTAAAATATTTTTCAAAAAAGTGAAGGTCCATTCCTGAAGTAAATTTCAACGAGGAATTCAATGGTGACCTTCATTTTGACCTTGAAGTTGACCTTTATGGATTTTTGAAGGTCAACTTTGTTTTTTTAAAATGGAAACCCCCTTTTTTACATCTGCAATCGATAGAGCGGAAAATTCTATGTTCAGGTACGTACCCAAGTCATAGGTCAATTGTAACGTTCAAGGTCAGTTAGAAGTTATTTCAAATTAACAAAGTTTTCCAAGAGGTCAGTGTAATTCCTGAATTAAATTTCAACGAGGAATTTAATGGTGGCCTTGATTTTGACCTTTATGGCTTTTTGAAGGTCAACTTTGTTTTTTTTTAAATGGAAACCCCCTTTTTTACATCTTAAATCGATAGAGAGGAAAATTCTAAGTTCAGGTACGTACCCAAGTCATAGCTCAATTGTAACGTTCAAGGCCAGTTAGAGGTTATTCTAAATTAACAAAGTTTTCCAAGAGGTCAGTGCAATTCCTGAAGTAAATTTCAACGAGAAATTCATTGGTAAGCTCTGTATTGATCTTGGTGATGATCTTTAAGACTTTTTCAAGGTTTTTTTTCGAGCAGTTTACGTTTACGTTTAGCATTACCCAGGAACAACGACGTGGACATAGTAAATTCTGTTTCCTTTGGGGTTCTTGATTGGCGTGAGTCCCCTTGCCTCTCACGTTTCGGGGTTCTTGATTAGCGTGAGTCCTCTTGCCTCTCACGCTTCAGTGAAGATGTTTGAACTGAAAACCTTGAGCTTCTTGACAAAAAGCTATGCGATTGTAAAAATGAGTTACAGCATTGCGAACCATCTCCCTATCAATCAAAGTAGCCTGTTGCAGAATCCAATTTTGCAATTCGTCTAAGCTTGCGGTTGCGTTGAGTATACTTTGCTCTTTAAATAACCCCAAAGAAAAATAGTCGAGAGGCGTCAGATCAGGAGATTGAGCAGGCCACTCGATTTCACCCCTTCTTCCAATCTACCTTTGAGGGAACTGAGTATGCAAATATGCTCGAATTTCCCTAACATAATGAGCCGCCGCTCCGTTCTGCTGGAACCAAATATTTTGAAAATTATCGCCTGTAATCTTCCTTATTCTTGGTACAATTTGGTTTCTGCGAAGCTCTTCATATGCACGGGCATTGAGATTACCATCGATGAAGAAAGGGCCTATCAATGTATCATTCAAGATACCGGCCCAAACATTAATCTTTTGTGGATATTGTGTGTGACTCTCCAACATCCAATCATGTTTTGTGTCGGACCAATATCTACAAGTTTGCCTGTTAACTTCACCTTTGAAAGTGAAAGTAGATTCATCTGAAAATACTGTATTGTACAAGAAAAGAGGATCTCTATCAATTCTGTCCACCACAATTTCACAAAATTGAACCCGACGATCAGGGTCGTCTTCATTGAGCTCTTGTACCAGATGAACTTTGTAAGGATGGAAATTAATGCTTTGTAAAATATTTCGCACTGTCTCAGGAGCAACGTCACGCTCATCACTAGCTCGACATAAACTAAGGTGTGGGTTTTCAACAAATGCTTGGGCTATGCCCATCTGCATCTCCACAGATCCTGCAGATTTTGGCCGAACAGTTCTCTGAAGGTCCTTGATAGATCCATGATTCATAAAGCGCCTTACAGTTCTTTCAATTGTTGATTTTGAGACAGGATTTAACCCTTCTCTATTACGAAAATCGCGATTAAAAAAGCAAACGAACTTGATCATAAGATCGAACTCGATCTTCTCAACCACGCATCATTAATACAGATACCCTCTCTCGTTCCGAAAGTTTAGCTTGTTCCATAATAATCTTTTGCGAAAGATAGTAAGTGTCTACGCGTAATACGTAAATTTAATTTCGATTCGTAATATTCGTATGGAAAAACGGTATAGGACTTATGGTATCGCCTTAGGTATTGACTCTTCGGGGAGGAACAGAACTCTCACCAGAACACCTGGAACTATTAATGATAAATTTCCTTATGATTTTAAAATATTTAAAAATGTAAAAAGAAGGTTTCCATTTTAAAAAAAAACAAAGTTAACCTTCAAAAAGCCATGAAGGTCAACTTCAAGGTCAAAATGAAGGTCACCATTGAATTCCTCATTGAAATTTACTTAAGGAATAACCTTCAATTTTTTGAAAACTATTTTACCTCAGGAAATGTCCAATCGTCCCGGGACTTTTTAGACACCCTGTATAACTCATTTTCCCCTTTCAAAATATGATAAAAAAAACAATATTTTTCGCATTAATCATTTATATCCAAAAGTAGTAATTTTTTACGATTTACTGTACCAAAATTTGTTTAAGCATATAATAACTGTTTTAATAGATAAAAACCTTGTAGTAATTTAAAAAATGGAAATTCGTAAAATAATTGTTTGAATGAATATATCTTCTCTGAAAATTATCGATCTGCTCGATCTATTTGCTAACGATTAGTAGGTAGTTCTTAAAAGTTTAAGGAAAGTTTGTTTAAAATATTGACACAATCAATTTTACGAAATTTTTTGCCGGGTCTGTAAATCACAGTAAACCAGATAATATAAGGAAAAAGTATGACTTTATCAGAAATTTACAAAACGTTATCATTTCTGTATTTTAATCTTATCGGGGACTTCATGGCCTTTTATGGCACGGTTTAGTATATTAATAATCGATTTAGATAAAAATTTTGGATTCTTTTTCTTTTAAACAGACCTTTTAAAATAAATCTATGGTCTACGTGAGATTAGAGATGTTTCAGGTTTGCTACATAATTGCAATTTCGAAATTCCCTGACTTTTCCCTCACCAATTTTTTATGTTCATGCAAAAAAAATTTCGACGTTTATTTTAATCGCTTTCAGTAACAATAGGCAAATAGAATTTTATAAGGGGTCATCCACAAATTACGTAAGACATACATAAAATACATTAATTTTCAAACAAATAAAAATTAATTCTTAACAGAACATGTCATCGATAATGTATCAACGAAAAAAGATTTAAAATTTAGCAAGTGAGTTGGATTTGCAACCAAAAAAAATGACTATTTAAAAAAATTGTTTAATTTTTCGCAAATTAATCAAATTAACTTCAACTTTAGTGTATTGAAAATTCTCTTACTGTCAGATTTTCCCTGACATTCCCTTACTTTCCTTGACCAGTTTTTTAATTCCTAATATTCCCAAACTTTCTAGAATTTCCTGACCTGTACCAACTCATTGTTTCCTAATGGTGAGCAGAAGGGCCTTGAAACTGGAAGAAAGTTTTATTGAAAGTTTATCGCAATTAATTTTATGCATATTATGGAAATTCTGTTACGTACTTCTTCATTTTATCGCACAGATTTAAAGAAGTTACCTTTTCGACATGGTATTCTTATCGGAAACTTTATGGACTTCAAGAAATGGGTTAATATTAACATATTCGGGTCAAATTCGAAAAAATTAGGGAATTTTTTTTTCTTCAAAACTTGACATGAAAAATTTGGTGGCAAATTTTAAAGTCATTGCCATCGTGAGGTCTTTCGAGACGTGAGTTTTCATCTGTAATTACGAAGTGGCCAGACGATTTTCCGAGAAGACGGGAAGTGATTTCGCGTCGAGAATTTTCTTGGCAATCGGAATAGCCAATTGCGTTGCGTAAGGCAAAACCAAAACCGTAAAGTCATAACTTGGGTGGATCTCGGGCGTTGCCAAAACGTACATTTTTCTTTACCTTTAGTGACCCTCATGCAGGGTTAGTATGATAATTAAATAATTAGCCGATTCTTATCGTCGTATTATCTTCGTATCTGAAGTTATAGACACAAAAGATAAAATACAATCCAAAACTTAAAATTTTTCTCTTATCATTGGTTTTAGTTTAGCAATATTTATGGGACTCGAATTTACAATCTGAGAAACATTCGTAGTTGGCATGTGGCGGGAAAACCTCCCTTAAGTGGATAATGCAACTTAGAGTATAGATAATGCAGCAATTAAGACCACAAATTAATGAAAAATAATTCATGTATAGTGTACAAAATATTAATTAAACTAATCATTATGCATATATTAGTATTTTTAATTAATGATTATCAACTGTAGGAAGGTTTCCCCTAGTTTTTTAATTTGAGGGGGAAAATCATTTTTAGTAGAAAATATAAATTTTCGATTAACCATTTCTTCTTTTTACATTTATTTGTTTTAAGGTTATATAAATATAATTTTCCTAAGACGCTTGAAAAAAATCAAAACAGATTTTTGAAAATTTTATATGTCAGATTACAATTTCGACAAAAAACTTCATTTCTTACCAAATAGTTGAATTAAAAAAAAGAATTCTCAAAAAAAGTTATATTGTAAATACGTTGATGAATCATCAAAAAAAAAAAAAAATTACTTTCTAGCGAAGTAGTTCAAGCTTTAACCAAGTAGTTGAGTTTTTAATGAGAAAACTTAATTTTTAACAAAAAAAGTTATAGTGGATATTTCAATCCAAAAAGATTTCAATTTTAATTGTAATTCTTAAGTTTAACTTAAAACCTAGAAGTTGAATTTTTCACGAAAAATATAATAATTGATATTAAAACTAAAAAACATTTTAATATTAAATAAAAAATGGCTGAATTCATCCAGAGACGAATTTTCAACAAAATAGTTATCTTCAACAAACCAAAAAAACATTTTTTACTCAAGAAAATAATAAATATAAATATAATTTTCCTAAGTTACTCGAAAACATTTCGAAAGATTTTTGAAGATTTCAGACATGTCAAAAAAGTAATATTTCAGTTCGAATAATTTTGTAAATTTTCGGAAATATTTCAAAGTTTTGAAATATTTGCAATATATTAAAAACTTACATTTCTTAATATCTTTTATACTGACTCGAATTATTCCTAGAATTGTCTTGAAATCATCGTGATTCGTTTTTTGACCGTTCTGGAAATCTTATGTATTTCGAATCTTTCCTCAATATTAGAAAAAATTATGCAATATTGAAAAAATGTAAAGTTAAAAATTATTTTTTAATTTGTTTACAACCTTCTACATTTTTTTTTGAAATTTTAGGAAGTCACTTGACGTAGAAAGATTGCCTTGAAATTAAAGCTTAAATAGTACTTAAAATATTCTAAGTTGTTGTCTATAATTTCATTTCTCACATTTCTTTTTAAAGTGTGAAAAAGTTTTAAAATTATGTGATAGAAAAATGTTAAGAACAGAATTATTTCCCAATATTTACAATTAAGATGTCCTCTTCAATCAATAATTTTTATAGACCTTCAAAAATAAATTTTACATTATCATTATCCAATTTTTTAAACATTTAGTTTAAAAGTTAAGAACAGAAATAAATTAAATGTTTTAGATAGGATTTTATAAACAAATACTTTCAATATACAATTTTGTAATCTCAAAGGTTTTAATTATAAAATTTTACATAATAAAGTAGTATCTTGAAAACAAGTTTTTTTCTAAAATCAAAATTAGATTTTTAATCATCATCCAAATATGTTGAAAAAATGTGCACAATAAATTTTTTAAGCTAGAGGTAGAGAATTTTTTGTTAGATCTCCGGAAAATTCAATCTACTTTAACTAATATAAGTACAATTTCTATATAAATGTACAAGATATGAGATATTTCGCGGAAATTAAATTAAAAAAATTCTAGGCCAATTTTTCATTTAAAAAACGCTTCTGGTAGTCATATCTCCTAATCTACTGTTAATAAAACATTAAATTCTGTTATTTTACAGTGATTTTGTGCATTTAAGTTGTTGTTCAGAGTATTTACGCGCAATGCAGTGAAAAGGAGAAATTATTTGTAAAAACCTACTTTTTTCACCTGTTTTATAAGATTTAAAGGCCTCCTGAATGTCACTTGATGTTTACTTATTAGATGATTATTTTGTATGCCGAACTAAATGGTCTGTAAAAATTAAAATTCCATTTGAAATGATTTTTATGAAAATATATTTAAAAAACCCACACAAAAATTAATAATTATGATTATTGTTTGCTAAATGAAGGAGGAAAAAAGTTTATTAAAAAACATTAAGGGGTTTGACGATAAGAGAAGGGGGATTAGAGGAAATAAGAGAAGGGGAAGTATAGGGAGTAGGTAAAGTGGGGTGAGGGGAAGCTAGGGGAAATTACTCTATGTCTATGAAAAGTAAGGGAATTGAGTGGAAATAAGGGAATGGAAAGTAGGGAAAGTGATGGGAATAAGGAAGAGGCATCAGGGTAAGTAACGGGCAATGAGGCATGAGGAAGTAAGGCAAATGACAGGGAATTAAGGGAGGGGAAGTACAGCGAAATAAAGGAAAATTAGAGGGGAAGCGAATGAAAGAGAAGGGAAGTAATGGAAATGACAGGGAATTAAGAGAGGGAAAGTACAGGGAAATAAAGGAAAATGAGAGGGGAAGCGAATGAAAGAGTAGGGAAGTAGGGGAAGTGAGAGCGAGTTGTGAGAAAAAGTGAGGGAATGGATAGTTGTGTAGTGCGGGTGAGAAGGGGAGGGGAACCTTACGCTTTATAGACTTCTAATAGGGCACAAATTAAAGGTGAACATTTTTTTTATGAGATCAATATATTGAGGGATCATTTCCATCACCTATTAAGCGATAACAGGTTTTTACTGCATGTGCGTTCGGCCGCATCGTACAGACTGCTGAGTGAGCACGCCCACAGTAAAAAGGCTGTGTCACCGCTCAAGATGGACGACGAAGAATTAAAATTTAATTTAATCGTTCTAATTTATTAAGATTGATCTTTAATTTTAGCCTTATTTAGCAGAAGGGTCTAGAACTTTAGGTTCGTGTCTTAACATGTTTTTTTTCAATTGACCAAAAACGCATGTGCCCTAAATTTTCTCAAAAACTTGACGTGATAGAGATTCGGATCGAGCGACCAAAAATCTACGGAAAACATCTACTTTTGATCCCAGTGCAATTAACAATTGGGGGCGGGGGGTTAACATAATCGATAATGCGAGCTATAAAAAAATCCTTTGGTGAAGATGTGTTTCTGAATTATTAAGAACTAGCAGCAAATACACATTAAAATATAAAAAATTTAAAAATACACTATTACACAACTTTTTAAATATTGAGAGTTTAACAAATACTTTAAAAAATAATTAATCATTTCGAGCAGAAAGCATTTGAAATAAAAATATATACATTAATTGAAAAAATGTTATTTGAAAACGTCCAAAATCAAATAATTGTAGATTAGGTAACAATTTGAAAACAGGGTAATATTTTAGGTCTCAAAATTTAAAAATTTCAGATTAAAATGGTTTAAATTTGACCACTTCATTAGAAATATTTCTCTCATCAGAAAATTGAATAGTTCTATTTAATAAACAGTAATATTTAATTTCAAACCGTTTAAAATGAAAAAATGTCATATTAGAGTTTTAACAATTTTATTATATTTCCAAATTGAAAAGTTCAAAATTGAATAATCTAAAATTTTTAACTTTTTAATTTAAGCAAATTTCAATTAGAAGCTATTAAAATTTGACAATTTTAAATGAGAAACATTAAAAATGAAAAAATGTCTACTATGGAACAGCGAAAATCAAAATAATCTGAACTATTTAAGGCTGAACAAATTTTATATGTAACGAATAATGAAATAAAAACTTTTTTATACTTAAAATCTTTAAAATTTTAATTATTTTAAATAAATTCAATGGTTTACAAATTTTAAAATTGTGATATTATAATTTTAAAAATTATACCCTTTTAATTTTTATTGAAAAATTGCTCTAAAATTGTAACCATTCAAAATTAAAGAAATTATTCAATAACTGAGGTATTAAATTAATTTTAGAAAGTTCTTTTTTTATTTGAAATAAAACCTTTTTTGTCTTTTTAATTTCAAATCGTTTAATTTTTATCGCTTCAATTAGAATTATTATTCATTCTTGAAATATTCTTATCAAAGATTTTTCAATTTTTAATGATTCATTTTCAAAATCTTCAACTAAAAATTGGGCAATTTTAATTCCCTTCTGAATTCGTGTAATTCTAGATATTTATTAAATTTTCAGAATTCTGAGAATTTTCCTAACACAAGGTTATCACAAAAATGCAAAAAACTCAAAAGAATGAAAGGAATTTAGTAATTTCATAGAATTCAACAAAGTCTCTGAATTCAGTGAATTCTGAATATTTAAGGGATTCAGATGAATGGAAAAAATTCAGAGATTTCAAAGAATTATAAATATTTCAGAAATTCAGTAAATTTAGAGTACTTAAGCAATTTCCTAAATTTTCTCTATTCCTTAAATATTCTGAATTCAGGGGATTTTAGGAATTCAGAAAATTTAAATTTTAGGTAATTCAAGGAATCCATAAAATTGAAGATATTCAAATAATTCAGGGAATTTAGAAAAATACAATATTTCATTATATTCAAGCAATTCAGAGAATTTTCGAGCATTTGGGTACTATGAGGAATTCAACAAATTTGAGGGATTTCAGAGCATTCAAATAATTCAAGGAATTTAGGGAACTCGAAGAATTGTAGCGATTGATATCATTCAAAGAATTCATGAAATTCCAGGATTGAAGAGAAATTTTCATTACTTTAAATATGGAACTCTTAAATTTATAGAAATAAATTTGAATGTTTAATTTCCTCGTTTTTAAAGCTCTGAATTAAAAATTTAAAAGGCTATATCAATTTAATATTTTACCATTTCTTGTGACCTACAAATTAAAAAATTCTTAGTTCTTACGCTCTAAACTCGAAATAGGTCTACTTTTAATAAGTAACATTGATGAATTTTCAGTTTTAGAATCTCAATAGTGAAAAGACTTAAATTGGTAAGCTCAAGAATAAAAATTTCCTACTTTTTATAACTTTCTTATTTTTTAAATTCTACAATTTTAGTATTTCTCATTTGGATATTGTTTAATATCGAAGAGTTTGCATTGGGATTTTTTCAATTGATAAAAATTTTTTATTTAAAATTGTTTAACTTGATTATATGTGCTAAAAATAATATCAGAAATAAAAAAAAGTTTTAACGCCTTTTCCGTATTCCAAGCATATTTAATCATAAAAAAATGAGAAAAATATGCTATAAAATATATTTAAAATATTGTAGTTTTCAATTCATAATTTCATTTTAATGTACAATTTCAAAGACTTAAAATTGATCCCGAAGACTTTTGCATATTATCAATTGAACATTATTATTTTCCTTCTATACTTATCTGCTTTTAAATTTCAAATAACAACCCCAAAAAATTTTAAAAAATCAGTAATGAAAAAACAAAAGCATCTCTGCGAACCAAATTCATCTTGAGAACGAAATGTATTAAATGTGAACACATGTAGATTATTATTATTATTATTATTAATTTCCTACCTAATTAATCCAACTCTCGATAAAATGAAGATTGATTCGTTTTGATGCAACCGTCATTTTAAAATTGTTCACAGAAAAAAGGCTAGACTTACTTTTGCTGGATGTTATTTTGTTTTGCAGGTCTGACATTAATCGTTGATGGGGCAACTTTATGCAATTTTCTTTCGTTTAACAACTCAATATAAGACCTCTTCAACTAATAAATGTTGCGTTTCAATTTTGGTTCAATAACCGTTACAGAATTATCCCACATTTGTTCTGTGTTTAATCAGAATGATAACTGCACGTAAAAAATGTCGATAAATTGCATTCAAAGCGAATTTTAGCATATATGTTTCATATTTTGTCGATCCTATCTTAACTGACATTTTTGTTTACTTATGTTCGTTATCTATATTCCTATGATAGCGTAAAAACCACGAATTCACTGATCTCCTGACGCACATAGTATCTTCTCCTTACTTTGAAAAATCAACTTTTACGCATTGGGTACGTATATTTCCGATAAAGATAAAGAAGTTTTATCGAATAACATGTTTGTGGACATTCATTTATCTAATTATAAGAAATCTAGCTGTAAATTCTATCTCGGGTGTTTCCACTTTGTATGTACATTTTTATGGTGCTCATTTGATGAGCACTTTGATTCCTCATTATGATTGATTAGCAAATATATTTGCTTCCTCATAGAGAAAGTCAAAATAACAAAATCTAAATAAATTAATCAAAATGTTTTGAATCAAGGGGCCTTTTCTATTCTTACATAAACTTTGACTATGTTAATGAAAAAGTTTTTCTGTTTAAAACAGAATTTTTAAATGATATAAATGACCATAACCTCCGTAATTTTTAATGAATTAATGCTAAAGGGAAATCGAGTTATCTCGAATCCACGAACCTTTTCTATTCTCGCATCAAATTTAAATTATGTGAGTAAAAAAATTTGTACTGCAAAATTTGATTTTTCAAATAATGTAAATGACCATAAACTTCTACTCTCATATAAAATGTATTAATATTATTGGTCAATCGATTCGTCTTTGATCAAAAATTTAATGCAAAAACCCTGAATATAAAAAAAGATTTTCAAAATATTATATAGTGCTAAACAAAAAGGTAATAAATATTTTTTTAAATTTTTCCTTGTTCGTGTGTTCGCGAAAAAATAACATGTAATGATTATGTTGATTAATTATTTGTGTTTTAAGCAAAGTGAATAAACATGCGTGACACTTTAAAGGGAGAAGGGTGTCTCATCAAAAATAAAATTTAAATCCGTGTTGATACATTAAAGACTAGTATATTGATACAAAAAAGAGATGCATTTTCAGCCAAGAATTTTCTGACATAAAAGATGAACTTTTAATCCAATAGGACCAATTATCAATAGAAGAGTTGAATTTTCGATGCAAAAAGATTGAATCTTGAAAAGATGGAAGAGACTGAATCTTGAAAAGATTGAAAAGGCTGAATCTTCAACTAAAAAGCTACCCGCTTCGCGGGCACATTTTCATTGCACACCGATCGCGCGGCACGCAATTTTGAGCGCGCCTGGAGCGCGCGTCTTTTGGATCTCGCGCTTAGCGATCGATAATAGGTTACCTCGCGCTTCGCGTTCGTATATTTATTTGTTGCATTTGGAATGCTCGAATGAAACTTTATCAAAAAGATCTCTTTTAGATCGCAGTATTTATAGGCGTCTTCATATTCTGAATTTTCTACTTAATTAAGTACAGTTAAAGATTAAGTTGTTCAAAGCTTTGTAGGCTTTGAGGTGAACATTCTCATCGAGAAAATAAATAAAAAACTGCAAACCTTTTTTCCGATATTTATCTCTATCTCGCGTTGATCTGCTAAGAATATGATTTTGGTCATTCTATTACCCATTGGCCATTCTAATACTTTCTCAATCATAAATTATGAGAATGTAATAAATTATTACAAATTTGTATCTCCTTTTTTGGTGAATAACTTCTTACCATCAATTTGTGTTTACACCTTTTTTCGTTTTTCCACAAATTTCTCATTTTTATTTTTAATGCCCTTTTTATGATGAAAACCAAAACTACGTGTCCTATCAAAAAGTGATTCATAACAAATTTCTAGCTCTTTTTTGGGTGAACAATTTTTGTTAAGGCCATGTTACGAGTGGGTCACGTGACCAGGTTCCTACCTTACCGCCACTTTTTTTATTTCTCAACTTGGCGCCTTTATGGCGCCTTCAACTTTTTATTTTTCAACTTCGTGTGAAAAGAAGTTGGAGATAAAAAAAGTGACGGCAAGGTAGAAATCTGGTCACGTGACCCACTTGTCACATGGCCTTAAATCATTTTTTTCGTAACTTCTGTGGTTTTTCCAGAAATTTTACTTTTTTTTTTTAAATTTTCAATGTTATTTTTCACGAATAAAACAAAAAGTACGCATCCTATCAAGTAGTGATTATGAGTGAATTGGTAGATATTTTTTGGTATCACAATTTTTGTTAATTCATATTTTTTCGTGTCCTGCATAGTTTGACCAAAAAATGGAATTTTTTACTTTTTATTATTTTTAAGTACTCAAAATTAGAAATTCTGATTTTTCAAGAAAATCCACCAAGTTATGATAATCTTGAAGGGCTTTTAAAAAGCAATGTTTTTCTTCTCTTGGCTTTTTTCATATCGTGCGTTGTTTGGCTTAAAATTTTTATTTTCGATTGTTTTAAAAAATTTTGAAAATGCTATAACTCTGAGAATTTTCTTTTTATCGAAAAAAAATCATTGGGAAAAATTGTCTGCCTTTCTGAGCACTATAAATAGTCATATATAAAAAATTTTAATATAAAAAAATGGTCTTGACTTTCGGTTTCAGGGGCCTCGAAACGTGGAGATCCGTTGAAAACTGAAGTGTCCAATTTTAGAAAATTCTAATACTTTCTCAATCATAAATGATAAGAATGTAAAAAAAAATAAGTTTTCAGGGTAAAACGGAACAGTTTAAATTGCAGTTAAAAATTTAATTTTCAACTAAAAAAACAGTGCAGAATTATTTTGAATCGAATAAAAAAAGGAGACTTTTTAACAAATTGGTTAATCCATAATCAACTAGACGAATTTTTAACGAACAAGATTAATTTTCTATCCAAATAGATACATTTTTAACAGAATAGTTCAGTTTTTAAGCTAAACAGTCAAATGTTTTAGAAAAAAGTTAACTTTTAAATCATTACGGAGGAATTTCCAACAAGAAAGTTAACTTTCAATTTAGAAAGATACATTTTCAACAAATGGATAAATTTTCAACTAAAAAAGATAATTTGCGAACAAATAGTTACATTTTTAGTTAAAATGATGAATTTTCAAGCAAAATAAAGAATTGTTTACAAAGTGGTTAAACATTAAACCAAGTAGTTCAATTTTGGTCGAAGAAGAATAATTTTAAACTATAAAATACAAATTGCCAAAAAAACATAAATTTTTAACTTTAAAATATCAATTCTCAACGAAAATGGAAGTTTTTTGAAAAAATTAATAAAAAAATTACTTGTTATTAACTTTTTATTAATGAAACTTTAGTCAAGCCGTAAGGACTGCTCAAGGAGTCATTTCTACCCTATAAATTTTAATTTTAGTCCACTCAATTCCGTTATATTTTGCCCGGCTAATGTCCCCAAAATGCAAAATGGCATTTTTATGTGAAATTCATGCTAAAGACGGTATTTTTGGAAATTTCTCAACTTGAATTTTTATTACACAATAAGTGATAAGTTTTCAATTAAGTTTTAACTGATTTTAAGTTGTTTAAATAATTATTATGTGTTAAAAATGTCGCCTGCACCGTAAAAAAAGATTTGTGTAAAATTACAAAGTTTCGGCAACATTAAATATTGTATCATTGTAAATATCATATACTTCACTGTGTGATTTTACAAAAGTATGTGAAATTACATCCTCTAGCGATGTAAATAAAAGGACCCTCGAACAGAAGTGTAATATTACAGACTCGATAAAAATAAAATTACACATTCCCTCGTACGAATTTTACATTCAGAAGAGAAAATTCAGTCACAGCGTGTAAAAATACCATGCGTCGGTAAAATCACTTTCCTGTGATTGAAAATTACATCGAGATTTTTTATTTTACCAAAGATCTTTAATTTTACTCTGGCGGAAACTGTAAAATTTCTTATTTATAATTAATTAAAAATTTTGAATAATTAATCAAATAATGTGTGGATACGAAAGCGTCTCTCGTGTTCGTTGTTTATCGATGCCTTAATCCTTCAATTTTGGAGCATTTTTATTTTTAATACGAGGAAATTGACAGCTATGTTCGACTTTTTTACAGCTTTCACACAAAATAGACCGAATCCGAGCTATTACTACTTTGCCTTTTATATCTTCTGCTATTAGAAGAGAAAAAATGCGGTTATTCAAAATGGGAAATTTCATATTTTTTTATGGAATATTTAAACATAAAAAAATACCCATAGTATCTTATGTGTTTTAGGTAAGTGGTAACGTGTCCGGCATGTGTTTCTTCATTCTACATGAAATTGTACGAAGTTTGAGCTTTCGAGTGTTCGAAACCTGTAGCCCTGATCGATTTTATTTTATTTTATTCTTTCACATAATGAATTTTACATTTTCGCATGTAAAATTATAGGCCGAATTGGAATATCACAAGAAATTCGTAAAGTTACTCCGATACACGATGGTCCTTTTATTTAAATCCATCAGAGATGTAAAATTCAATAGATTTTTTTTACAGTGTGTAAAAAGTTATTATTTTTCGAGATAAATGATACAATTGATGCATTTCAAGAATAATATTTGTTCTTGAAGATATTTGGTCTATATTTAAACAATTTTTGTTTGTTTAAGACCCCTGAAAATCCTAAAGAATTGATTATTTTCTGGAATTAATTAGGTGGAATTATTATGTTTTATGTAAAAGACTTCAAAAATGTTCATTTATTTAAAAAATGTTTTTTTTTCCTGTAAATCTTACAAATTTAATGAATGTTAATGTAAGAGTGATATTTATTGCGTATTGTTTAGCGTATTATTTTTATTTTTAAGGGAAATACTGTAAATAAGCAACATATACTTCTCCATCTTTCTTATGAAAAGGGGCAAATGATATTAATTATTGTTTAGAAAATTGCAAACTGGCTTTAAAAAAAATTGCTTTTAACATTCGTTAATTGAACTGTTACAAATCAAAAGGGCATAACCCACATATCTGACATTTTATACGATGTCAAAAAACGTTCCTATTCTTATCTCTAGCGTTACGAACATTTGTTTTTTGAAAATGCATACAAAATATTTCGTATACCACTGAAAATGTCTTATATACGCCAAAATAAGAGGACATTTCTAAAGTTTTTTTCGCAAAAAGACGCATTTCAAAAAAAGTGAGAGTGATGGCCCTTTTGATTTTTGATCCTTCATTGTGTCATTTATTTAAGAAATTAATAACTTTTAACGATTTACAGAGTTAAAATTTTTTTAAAAAATAAACAGTTTAAAAATAATAAGATGTTAAACATAAATTATTATGCCTGAAACTCATCAACTGTATAATTTATCTGCAAAATAGACACTTTTTAGGATTAACAAGCGCAAAAACTGTTTAAAGAAATAATAATTATTTAAACAATGGAGATTTGGCTAAAAAATATTAGGAATCTTGTAATTTCCCGAATCAACATAATTTATTTTGAGAAAATTAAAATAATACAGTATTCAGCATGAATATTACATAAAACTGTTATTTTACATTATTTGGGGCGTTTTCCGGGCAAAGTACAAAAGGGTTGGGAGTGTCAAAACTAAAGTTTATTGGAAGTAAATTATTTCCTGAAAATTCCCTTAGAGGTAACTGAACTTCAATTATTTACAAAAAGTTAATAACAAGTATATCTTTTTCAATTTTTCAGATAAACAAAAAAATTAGGGGGACCGATCAACAAAAATCGAACTTTCGGAGCCTTTACGTAGCTCAAGCGGAAGTTTCTCGTATGGGTTTCTTGAGCCTATAATTGAGTTTATGTTCTCAATAAGAACTACAGAGTGCCGGTGCAACAAAATTATATGTGAGAATCTTAACAGGCTACTGAGAATGTGCATACGTGATTAATCTCACCCCACACTTTTTACATGATACCCATGAGTGAAGTAATTGTAGTTTAGTGAACTTCGTGACGATACTGCGAAGAAAAGTTCATATTTTTGAGGTTAGAATGTCAACTTGCGATTTTACGCAAAAAGTATTAAAATTAGACATGAATTCAGATATATAATAAGCTTGTGGAAAATTATCTGAGCTGACTTTAAATTATTCAGGCATACTGATACTCCATAAAATAAACCCTTTAATCTATAAACGTTCATGATTAATTATTTTAATTGTTTTAGCAAGCTGACGGCGCCACAAATTTCGCGGTCTAAGGGCGCCACAAGTTTTGTTTAAAATCGACGTAATCGATCGATATTTTGAAGGGAAGTCACGTGACATTTTAAGAGGGGATTTTAAAGGATTTCCTTCCTCCCTGTTTCAATGTCATATTTAAACTATTTGGGAATCAAAGATGATAAAAAAGACTTAACACTAAGCACATAGAAATAGCTAGGTGTTCACTAAAGTATTTCTTGAACTTGGACTCCAATAGAAAACTATGGAGGCCCTCATGGATACACATAAATGAAGAAGATAATATTTTGTACATTCCTTCTCTTTATTAAATTATGTCCATCAGAGTTCTATTAAATATGTTTTTAACATAAAAAATAGGTTCTTTGGAAGAAGTTGCTATTACAATTGGTTTCCTTTGGATATTCAACTGGAGTCTCCTTTAGAAAAATTTAATTGTTTTGGGTTCCTTTTCAGCAAGAGGGGTTCTTTTTTATGGCAGCTCCTCAAGGACCCAAAATTGGTTCTTAGAGAAACACCAGTTTTTTCTGTACAAACAAAAATTATTTTGGATGACCTTATTTGATGCCTTTACCTACCTCAAGTGGAAGTTTCTCGCATACTTTTATTGAGCCTGTAAACGCCATTACCACTTCAGTAAGAATTACAGAGTGAAAGTGCAACAAAATTACATGTGAGGATCTTAACGGCCTACTGAGAATGTGTATACGTGATTAATATCACGCCAAACTTTTTACATGATACCCACGAGTAAAGTAATTGTAGTCTAGTGAACTTCATGATGATACTGCACGAAAAGTTTATATTTTTGAGGCTAGAAGGCCAGCTTGCGATTTTACGCAAAACGTATTAAAATTATACATGAATTAAAACATACAATAAGCTTGTGGTAAATTATCCGAGCTGACTTTAACGTATTCAGGTAAACTAATACTTCATAAAATAAATCCTTTTAGCCCATAAACGCTGATGATTAATTATTTTGATTGTTTTTAGTAAACTGACACATGTATTTTCTTCGGCCTTGAAACCATATGACATCACGCCACATGTTTCGCGCTATGAGGGCGCCACAAGTGTTGTTTAAAAAATCGACATAACTGGTTGGTATTAGGTATTGTCACTTCAATCAACAGCTAACTGTACTTCGTTGATGGCTGAGGTGAAAACAATGGACCAAATGCAGGGGATTCGGACCATTTTTGCCCTATTGTGTAAATATCTTTTTAAAAACTGATTGTTTCTATAAAAGCGTTTTAAAAAAATAGTTTTTCATTTATTAGTAACTATTTAATGACATAATAAAATATGTTAATTATTATTCATTACGAAGATATTACATAAATAAAGTTTTGTTCCATGCAGTTGGTCCACTGTTTTCCGCCCAGCTTTCAACGAAGTGAAGTTAGCTGATGGTTGCAGTGAAAATACCAAATTTTGAAGGGGAGTCATGTTACATTTTGAGAGGTAATTTTAAAGGATTGTAAATGATTTCCTTCTTCCCTATGTTTGAATCTCACATTTAAATTATTTGATAGTCAAAGATAATAAAAAAGACTTAACACTAAGCACACATAAATAGCTATAGGGGTTAACTAAAGTATTTTTTGAACTTGGACTCCATTAGAAACCTATGGAGATCCAAACGGGTACTTATGGAAACACATGAATGAAGAAGATAATATTCGGTACATTCCTTCTCTTTATTAAATTATGTCCATCAGAGTTCTATTACATATGTTTCTTAACGTAAAAAATAGGTTCTTTGGAAGAAGTTGCTATTAAAAATGGGTTCTTTTGGATATTAAACTAGAGTCTTCTTTAGAAAAAATGCATTGTTTTGGGTTTCTTTTCAGCAAAAGGGGTTATTTTTTGTTGCAGTTCCTCAGGGACCAAAAATTGCTTTTCAAATAAACCCCAGTTTTTTCTGTGCGAAAAAAATGGTTGTGGATGACCCTATTTGATGCCTTTACCTACCTCAAGTGGAAGTTTCTCGCATACTTTTATTGAGCCTGTAATCGGCATTATCTCTTCAGTAAGAATTACAGAGTGACGTTGCAACAAAATAACATGTGAGGATCTTAACGGCCTATTGAGAATGTGCATACGTGATTAATATCACGCCACAATTTGTATGTAGTGCATCACATGCGAGTACACACGCGAAATTTATTCGTAACAGCCTTCACGTGCCACAGGACACAGGCGGCTGACGCAAACCAGTTTCTTCATTCAGTCATTCCAACCAGTGTGCAGTGCACTCTTCGCCTTGCACATACTTGTGCACGTGACGTATTTAAGATAATAAACTACTGAAAGTGTCCATAGGAAGAAAGAATCATTCGAATGACTTTCGCGACTCGGGCTTCACGAATATATAATTATACTCCAAGCAATTAATTATACTGTCCGAATGAGCTATTAAGTTCACCTTCAGACCACCCAGCGATTCATAAAGATTTTTATAAATAAATTATTTGTTATTACAAATTTTCAGGAAGGAAAGAAACGTACCCAAACATCGAATTTTCAGTTCAGTTCGAAAGGGACTGTGCATAAATTGCGTAAAGTTTTTTCTGAAATTTTGAGCCACTTGCGAAAGTTTGCACCCCCCCACCCCATTCATCAGTCCCCCCCCCAAACCTATCATAAGGAATTTTTTTAGAACTTTTCTAGATGTTTTAACTTTTTATCTGAACATTTTTTGTGCCTTTCGTTATTTCCGAGAAAAATGACAAAATTCTATTTTTCCCAAATAATGTTTTTCAATGTTAAGCAATGATTAAAAAAAAAAAACACTCGACATATGTAATAAATATTGCTAGCTACTCGTTAACAAAAAAAACAGATTGTAAAAAGTAGAATTTTTGAGAAAATCCACTTTCAACAACTTTAGAAAAACGGCCGCGATTTTGTAATTTTTGTATAGATTTTTTTTATATTAATAACAATAGCAACAATTTTGACGTCAAATAAAAAAAGAAAATCCCAAATACATACGCTCTATTGGAAATTTTTAAACTTTAACTAGGAATGACAATTTTTCAACCAAAAATGATATAGTTTTATTTTGTTAAAAAAAATAGTTAAATTTCCAATTAAAAATTAATTTCAACCAGAAAAAAATTTCAAAAAAGTTACTCAATTTTCAGCAATACAGGTAAACCAAAGAATAAAATTTTCACCCCAAAAATATAAATTAAAATAATATTTTTGGTTAAGAATTTTTTTTGGTTAACAATTATATTATTTGCTTGAAATTTTATCAATTCGGTTAAAATTTTCTTTCTTTCTTGACTGAAAGATCTTGTTTTTTATTGAAAAACAACTATTTTGTTGAAAATGTAACTGTTTGTTGAAAATTCAGCAGTCGGTTTGAAATTTATTTTTGCTTTACGGAAAAATCGACTATTTTGTTAAAAAATGATCTTTCTTACATCAATTCAAATATTTTTTATTTAAACTTAAAATATTTCTTGGTACAACTAGCAACTATTACATTTTTCGATGAGAATTCGTCATTTATGGTTGAAAATTTCCTTATTTGGTTAAACAATTAAAAAAATTTGTAAATAATTTATACTTTTTGGTTAAAATTCAACTGCATTTTATAAATTTTGTTTTTTACGTTTGAAAAATTATTTTTTGGTTGAGGACTCATAATTTGAGTTAGATATTTATCTCTTTGGTTAAAAATAGAACTATTTTGTCGAAATTTCATCTTTTCGTGTTGAAAATTCAACTATTTTATTAGAAAATTCAACCACTTAGTTGGAAATTAATTAGGATGTTGACAATTAATTTTTTAAGGTTCAAAATTTAATTTTTTTTCAGAACTTCATCTTTTTGGCTTGCAAATTCAACAATCTGGTTGACAATTCGATTATTTTGTCGAAAAGTCGTATTTTTTATGAATTCAACTGCTAATTATTTAAAGTAGAAATATTTTTCGGGTAAAATATCAAATACCTATTATACTTTACTTTGAGAATCCTTTTTTTAGGTTGAAAATTGAAACCATTTCATTAAACATTTTGATAAAGATTCACCAACATTTTATACACAAGAATTTGTTTTTATTTTGTACAAACTTGATATTGTTGGTTACAAATTTATCTTTCCTCATTCAAAATTGAATTTTTTAGTTAGAAATTAATATATAAATAAATCTATACAACTATAAATATGTTTTTGATTTACATGTACAGAATTGATTACAGTATGTATTGAAAGTAGTATCATGAAAAAGAACCTTTTTGCAAGCGTGTTATTTTCTAATGTCTCAAATTTCTGTTCCGTTCCTGAAAATTATCGAACGGTGAGTTTTTTCATGTTTGGAAGAAGATTAAAGATCCAAAGTTCATTTAAGAAAAAAATCCACATTAAAACTATTACATTTAAGAACTCTTGCGTTGAAAGCATTCGTTTATAGAATATTGTAAATATGGATCGCACATATATTTTTGAGCTAAGACCTACAATAAGGAAAAAAATGTTAACTTTAGAGCATTAAAAATTAAATAATTTTCAATTGAAATTGAAACATGTATAATTGTAACTGTTAAGGTAATTTTATGGTGATGGTAGTTGTGATGTTTTTTCATTAGAAAAAGGTTAGAAAAGAAAAGATATTCAAACAAATTAACACTTCTTTTTCGAAAATTGTCAATAACAGCAATATTGATGTGTTTAGCTTCATCTTGAAAAGTAATTAATTAGAAAATATTTCTAATGCAAATACCAATACGTTTTTTATTGGATATAATCTGCAGACTACGTTACGTATTCGATAATACTGATTAATATTTAACGAAATAAATTACAATAATCATTATGAATATGAGTTTTTTTAAATGCCGAGTCTAATTGCAAGACCAAGGAGAAGTTATTAATTTACTTCAAGGAAAGGAAGTGAACCTCTTTTCTCAGGATATGGGAAACAGATGAAACAGATTTCCGTCCGCCCATAAAATTTAGTTTGACTTTGAGTTTCATGTTCCTCCGTACGTTCCATTTCCCACGTAGGCATTCTACTAAAATTCAGAGAATGCATCTTGAAAACCTTAGTGATCACTTTGTGGATTTTTTTGTCTCGCTCGAAACTAAAACGAAAGAAAGTTTGTAAAGGAAGAAATATCTTATAGTAATGGAGTAGCTAGCGTCGGTCTTTGAATCACGATATTTACCAGAAAATAAAAGTTGTTTGTTTTCTGAATAAATTTGACCAAAAAAAAGACAGAAATGATTTTATTTATTACAAAAAAGTAAATAAATAACAGGTAAATTTCCATGTCATTTTGATATTTTAAAAGCAGAAAACTATTAATTTCATGAACAATATGCACAATTTTATCAATAAATTGCAGAATTTTTTTTGAATACCTAAGATTAGCTTTTTCCATTAGATGTAATTACAAGAATTCAGCATCTAGGTATCTTAGTCACGTTTTTTCGGTTTGTCTAGACTCTAGAGTAGAACAATTATTGACGAAATTGTTAAGAAATTCAATCTGTCTATATCATTACGGAATTTTCCGTAGTTTAGATTTATTATTGTCAGTTATCAAAATACCATAGTGGAGAGACAATTATTAATTCTGTTTTAATTTGTCAGAAAAATGAAGCTGGTACAGGTCACAGAATAAAAAAAATAAATAAAAAACTGTTACCGTATTTTTAATTTACGGTTGGGGATTGTTCATATGGCACTTAAAGAAAAAGTTGGCTCTTGAAACAAAAGTATCGTCCTCTTGTCTGTTCTGTTTTGAATGAGTGAATATATTTTTCGAACAAGAAGAATTATCTGGCTGCAAGATTAGGTGAAGTTAGCCGCATAAGGAACATTTTTGGTGCAAAAGGATTTCTGTTGAGACAGATGGAAATCTTCTGAAACTTAAATTTAAGAAGAAATTCAATTTACATCCAGAAACATCCTTGGTCTCAAAAGAAAATTTCTTTGAGTAGGCATAATGAGTCAGTGTTCCCACGCGGCGAGACTTTTGGTTGTAAAATTTGATATTATAATATTTATTTTAACAATAAGGCAATAACAAGCAAGGATATAGCGACACTATTTCATGAATGACTTTTGTGCATATTAAATTGTGAAGTCACGACGTTTCTTGGAATTCATAAACGTAGTTTCATTCTAATTCATGAGCCAAGTCCTAAGCTGCTAGGATGGATACTTTTATGATCTAATTGTGAGGATAACAGAGGAAGATTACGTCGGATCTGGAAATCTTTCAGTTCTTGCTCAGCTCTAATTGGTTTTCCAATCCCTAAATCGGGCGATCGTCTTTTCCTCCACGACTACCTGTGAAACCTTCCCCTTCCACTGTGCAACGACACTACCCCTCACTGGATTCAAAATTGCTTCAGGCCCTCGATTTATTCTCCCCCATAAATATAATGCCTTTGTCTTTCAAATTGCCCATCGATTAAAAATTATAATAGGCCGACGATATCCTGGCATTTTGACGAGTTTGAGAATATAATCGTTAATATGGGTAGATTATCAACAATTTCAATTAGAATATTGAATTTTCATAAACTCCTCATTGAGTTAATGAAGTGAGTCAAAATAAATTTTCTATTGTTTTTTTCGTTGGTAAAGCTGTTTAAAATTGTACTTTTCAAAGATTGATTAAAACTCACTGACGAAGGCCACGATTGTGGGCCGAAACGTGTGAAACAACTTAATTGATATCAATTTACCTGGCCCTAAAGCGAACAACGTACATCAACAATTTCTAAAAAATAACTTCCTGAAACACTTACGTTTGTTAACTTAAGTTAATTATTATCTCATTACAATTTAAAAGTGGACCAAAAGTGAAATTTTTTAGAAAGAACTGCAACATACGAGAGTTATTGCAAGATAATATTTCTATAAATAATAATAATAATAACTTGTTCAAACACTTACTTTTGTGAATTTGAAACAATGATTGATCCACCATAACTTAAAAAGTGGAAAATTGTATCATTTATCGCCCAAAAAATGTTCATATATCATATTCATACTTTATTAGATTGGAATTAATCTAATTTTCTATATTTCAATGATTTTCTTGGACAAACTGATATATTTCATATCGAAATAGATATAAGTTGGAAGACAAAGGGATTATCTCCACAGGGGACATAGCATCGTGGGCCTGGAACAACTTCGAATTCAGTGAGGGGTAGTGTCAATGCACACTGGAAGGGGAAGGGCACGCAGGTAACCGTAGAGGAAATGACGACTGCCCCCCTAAATCACTCCCAGTCTCATTCTAACCATCTTGATAGTCTAATTGCAGTTAATTAGGGCACCATAGCAGCAGTACGCCTCAATTAGGCTGACATTGTTTAAAATCTACACTGTTGGAAATTTCTATAGCGATTTTACTATAAATGTATTGGAAGCAATATGCATATACGTGTAGTAAAAGTTCTTTGATGTATTCAAATCTTGTCAAAAATTTAAAATAAAAATAATAACCTACAATTCATCGACTAAATTCTTATTTATAATCAACGTGCGACGTACGAGTGGGGTTTACATAAAAATTCACTGCCAATGTCAGAATTTTTACGTGAGTACTGCCCCTTTTAGGTTAGGTGTCTTAATTATGTACTTAATTGAACTTATCCACTTGAAACCCAGTATAATTTATGTTCAACTAAAAACAAATGTAATGCTTTATTATTTAGAATTAAACATTACTGCCAAAATTATCTTTAATTTGTGTAAAGTGAAATTACCTGGCTCTTCTAAGAATTGATCAATATACATGTATATTAAATTTACTATACGCAGCCTCTTAATAACTGTTTCATAGACCGAGTTCTTAGACTTACTATATAAATGTACAGTGAATGTATATTAAAATTGCAAACATTTTTAACAGTGTAACTAAAATCTTTTCCAAGTCTTTGAAATCTTTTAAATCTGTCCGAAATATTTTAAAATTTTGTGCAGTCTTAAAAATCTTTTAGAAATCATTGAAATAGTTGTGAAATGGTTGTAAAATCCTTGGAAATATTTTTGAAATATTGGGTAAAATTTATGAAATTATTGAAATCTTTGTGAAATCGTTAGGACATCTTTTATGTCAATGTGCATTTATGCCTTTGTGAAATCTTTTAACTCTATGCGAAATCTTGGCTAAATCTTTTAAATTCTGGGAAATCTTTGAAATCTATCTGGATCCCGAGTAAAATAATTGAAATCTTTGTAAAATCAATGGTCTTTGTGCAATCTTTTAAGGTGGAGTCTACACTGCCGGCTGCTTTTCGCGAAGGGCAAAATACGAAATAAATGGGAATTACGTATACAGTCATGCAAAAACCTGAAAATATAATTTTCAAGGTCAAAACTGATAAAAATCATGTTTGTAAAAAGAAAAATCTGCTCGCTTCGCGGGCACATTCTCGTCGCGCGCGGCTCGTTTCGCTCGCAAGTTTGAGCGCGCCTAGGGCGCGCGACGGTTGAATCTCGCGCTTCGCGCTCAGACATTTATTCTTTGCATTTGGAATGCTTGAAAAAAACTTTATCAAAAAGATCTATTTTAGATGGCAGTATTTATATGCGTCTTCATATTCTGAATTGTCTACTTAATTAAGTATAGTCAAAGATTAAGTTTCTCAAAGCTCTGTAGGCTTTAAGGTACACATTCTCATCGTGACACTCGCGCTGCGCGCTCGATTTCCGACAGACATTTGTAAACAGGTTTTGTTGGATTTTTTTCTCGTAACTTTCGTCGTTTTTCCACACATTTTTTTTAAATTTATTTTTTTTCAACGTTATTTTTCCCGAATAAAACAAAAAGTACGCGTCCTATCAAGAAGTAATTCTTAACGAAATTGTAGATCTTTTTTGGGATAACCATTTTTGTTAATTCATATTTTTTTGTATCCTACATAGTTTGTCCACAAAATGCAATTTTTTATTTTCCATTATTTTTTGTGCAATCAAAATTTGAATTTTCGATTTTTGAAGAAAATCCAAAAATGGGTGGAGATACTCTTGTAGGGATTTCGAAAAGAAATGTTTTTCTTCTCTTGACTCTTTTTCATATCGTGCGTTTTTCGGCTTCAAATTTTGATTTTCGGTTGATTAAAAAAATGTTAAAAACGCTATAAATCTGAGAATTTTCTTTTTACCAAAAAAAAAGTCATGAGAATAAATTGTTTGTTTTTTTCAATACTATAAATATCCGTACATAGAATTTTCAAATTCAGAAAGAAGTGGTCTCAAAAACTTTCAAAATGTGCTCACTTTCCGAATTTTTATCAAAAATGGCATCATAAATGATTTTTTTTTATTATTATTACACCATTAAGCCATTTCCCTTTCGGGGTAGGCGTGACTCACTCGGCAGGGGAAAGGAGTAGTGTGTGGATGGGACAGAGATTTTTCAGA
>NC_046662.1:84631400-84653427 GCF_010883055.1 Belonocnema kinseyi | reverse complement strand
ATTTTATGTCTAAACCAAGTATTTGTAATAAACAGACCCCTTTCTAAGCATAGACCAACTAATTTATCTCCGTTATAGTTTGTTCTTGGATCCCCAAAATGTTGAGAATGTAAAAATCGAAATACTCGATTTTCGAAAATGGGATACTCGAAATGAGTTAGGGTTCTGTTCATATTCTGGGAGTGATATGAAAAACAAGTGGGACTGCTGGATAGGTGTGAGGTTTTGAATGGGGGTGTGTGTCACCAAATGCCAACTGTCTTCAAAAAGTGGTATGAAAAAACCCCCAAAAAAGTTTATATATAAAATATAGGTACCAACAAAAAACTTACAGTAACGGTAAAAAGAAATGATTATAAAAAAAATAATTCTTAAAGTCGAGAGTCTAGGTTAGCAATCCATTAATCGATTAAATTACAAGAATTATGCACAATGAAATATATAAGACATTATTTGTGACTAATCACAGGAATGCATTCTAGCCTCGCTACAAGATGTTGGCAAGAGTTAGAGGCCAACATTATTTATGTGAGCAATCACAGGGGTGCATTCCCGCCCCCACTAGGCGTTGGAACAGGGGTAGGGGTGTGAGCTTAAATTATTTCGTTGACTAGTCACTAGGGTGCTTTCCAGCCCCCGCGTATTGTTGCAAAAGGGTTGCGACCTTACATTATTTCTGTGACCAGTCACAGGAGTGGCTTTTCGCCCCCACGCACAGTAGGAAAAAAAATCAACTTTTATTGGAAATTCTGTCTACTCTTCAATTTTCAACCGATCTTAATCATGTTCAGCTTAAAATCTTCTTAATGAATTGTACTATAAGAGAGCACTGATGCTTCTCAAAAAATATTTTCAAAATAACCTTATAAAATTAGCTGGAATCCAGAATTTTTTTAGTACTGATTCCAGCACTCAACACACTGACTAATTTTCGAATTATTTTATAATTTCAGGATCGAAACAATAATATAATGATGCTTAGCCTTGATTAGAGATGTATAAAGTAAAATCTCAACGATTGGGCCCGCCCCAGAGCTAAAATGTCCCAAAATGCTAATTAATCTACATTTTCGCGGTTTCTATTTCATGATTGACTTAAAAAATGTATAATCAATAAAACTGTTGTTATTCTAAGAAATTTAATCACAACACTCTGTACTTCTAGTTTCAAGTTTCTCTACCCGAGTCGAAATATAAGCCCTACTTTGACGCTTCAAGTGGAAGTATTGTCCCTACTTTGCGGCTGTTTATTCTACTAGCTCCTACGTAGCCACTTCTAAAGATATTTTCATTCCATTTTGCTTCTGTATAAGCATCAGCCCCTACATTGAGGGTCTTGCCTCTATGTTCTTGAGCTTCACTTATGTCTCCTTTAAAGCTCCATATTCTTCGTAGAATTTTTAAATTTTCTTTTAACGCTCTTAAATTTTAACAAAAAAAATATGTTTCGATTTTGCCCCGACGCCTGCGCCCTCGTAACAGATACTTTGTTGTTTTCTCTAAAATTCCATCATCAAAGTTTGTGAAAGCAACAGTTAAATAGGTTTTAAATAATAAACATTAAATTGATAACATCGAAATGTCTTAAAGAGGAAAGAAGTTTGCCCTGATCTGGTGGCTGCAAGCAAAAGGAAAAATGGAAACCAGCGCTTAAAGATATTTGTAAAAAACCCATATCCAACCCGCCCCCAAAAGGTATCAAGCACACGAGAAGAAACATCAACACAAAAAGCTAAGAAAGATACAAATCTTTTGTATTGAGTTTTTTCTGTACCACAAAAAATAACTCTAAATTAGTTATCACAGATTCTGAAGAAATAGATTTTCCTTTCACGCAATTTTCTTTTGAATTGAAGAATCACCAAATTGAATGATTTCAGTTTAAAAATGTAGAAAATAGGGCAACATCAAAACCTTAAAAATTGAATATTTTAAGATTAGATCATTGAAAATTATTTATACTTAAAAGCATTCAAAATTAAATAATTAAAAATTGAAAACTTTTGAATTTGAACAATTATAAATTCAAAGCGATCAAGATTTGACAATTTTATATTGAACACTAAATTGAATCATTCAAAGTTGAAGCTTCTGAAATTCTAGAATTTAAAATTGTTATCACAGAACAAAATTATAATTTAAAAAAATTTTAATTATTTGTATTTAATTCAAATCACATGAAAACTAATGATTTTTCAATTGATAATTAATCTTTCCCAAATTCAACCAATTTTCTTCAAATTTAAAAAAAAATGAAAAAAGTATAATTTCCTTTCAAAAATAACATATTTCCCTCTTGTAACCATTCTTCATAAGATCACCGATGGTTATAAATATATACCAAATATTTGGATGTAACATTTACTTAAAATAATAAATTGTTTCTTCAAAATTTCATATTTTTAAAACAATTTATTTCTATATACCGAGGGGTCAATCACTCCAATAATCCTGATATATTCACTAAATGTTCCCATACACGTAATCTTTCAATATCCTTGGTATTCTGGATATTCTTTCTAATCTCAGATATTTTTGATAATTCAAAATATTCCGAAATATACCGAAATATTCACAAATATTCTGACATATTTCTCAATTTTCCTTTGCGCTCGAAACGTTTTTAAAGATTCCAAATTATTAAAAATGATTCTAAAAAAGTTCAAGGAATTCCAAAAAAGTTTATGTATTATTGTGTAATTACAAAATATGTTCAAGTATTTAAAAGGATTTTAATACATTTTAAAATTATTTAACGGAATTAAAAAATTCTTTTGAATTAAAAAAGATTAAAGTTTATAAATGAATTTCAAAAGATTTAAAGTAATTTTAAAGAATTTTAAAAGATTTTAGAAGAATTCCAAAAAGTACAAGCATTTTCAAGAGATTTTAAAGACTTTAAAATACTTCTTATGAGTTCAAGAGATTTTCAATCATTTTCAGGGATTTTCTGGCATTTCCATCGATTTAATATAGTTTAAAATTTTAAATAATTTTTTAAAAATTCAAAAGAGCTATTTTTATCAATATTTTTATGCATTTAAGGAGATTTTCAGGAGTTTCAAGGGATTTAAAGGGACTTATTTGATTAAAATTTTTTTTTAATTTTATAATCGAATTCCAAAATTTTCGAATTATTTAAAAGAGTTCAAGATATTTTTAATGAATTTAAGGGGTTTTAAGTCATTTTTAAGAATTTTCTAAGGAATTTCGGTTGAATTTAAATGAGTTTTAAGATTTCAAGGTAATTCTGAAACATGAATAATGTTCTTGAAATCTTAAAAGTCTGTTAAATCTTCGGAAATTTGTGGAAATTCTTTAAAATCTATTAAATTTCTGAAAATATATATTGAATTTTTCTAATCTTTTAAAATATCTTGAAATATTTTTGGATTAAGTTTAAATCTTGATTAAGCACATAAAACATACAACAATAATGTGTAATATTCTAAATTTAAAATCTTAGTAAATATATGATTATAAACGTAGCAATATTTTTTACAGAATGGGCCACAAAAATTTGGAGATGGCCTTGCACAGCGGTAGGTTATATTTCAGATTTTTTGCATACTTCAAGCTGGGCTAACCGATAGGTTTTAGGCGTTAGGAATGCGAAACTTTTAGGGTTCGAACCCCCGCGGCGAAATAAAAACTTTCATAGCGTGCGATTATAAATGGTGTAGTGATTGTATAATTCTAAATAATTGTGTCTTTGAACATGTGAACAAAAGATTAGAGTATAATAGTAATAATATAATAATACACGGAGAAAAAGATATTGCACAATGATATCGCAAAACCTCTATATTGAAAGAAAGCGCAATATGATAACGTACAATCAGGTCCCGGAGCTTTTTACGATATTATAATGCACTAATATCACAGACAAAAATTAAGTTAAAGTTTGTTGCTGTCGTCTTCTACGGCGTCCTTAGCAGCAATGGGAAACCTGGCAGAGTATGAGTCAGTTCGAGCTATAAATCGGGACTCTAGATTTAAAACAATCACAGAGAAAATTAAAAATTTGCTGCAGGTAAGACCTGTAACTGTTAATGATTAAACATATTTCGGCGAAAGTTTCATTGAGGTTAGGAAAATAATTCTGAACTCGTCGACTCCGTTGCGCTGAAATGAGCAAATTTCAGTAAAAGATGTAGAATCTACGACAGAAAACACAAAAAAAGATGTACTTACTGATATATTTCTTTCAAAATAAAACACATTATTGTAGACGAATTAGAACTTACTTAATACAATTTCGCAAAAGCGCAAAATGTAACTGACGGATGGGTATCCCCATTTCTTACGTTATAGATTGCACAATTATGCGGTATATAATGTAAAAACTTGCAATGTACGATATCACGATGTTGCCCTATTATAATGCGAGAATTATGATATATAGCGCAGGACTTGCGATATATAATTTGTGCGATATAGTGTTCTCAGTGTACAGAAGGTTAATATTTTTGTGGCGAAAAATCGGTTATGATTTTATAGAACTGCTCCCTATAGTTTCGGGACCAGTTCAACGCAATCTAAAACAAAGACGATTTTAACTTTTATTAAACTACCCAGCGTATCCTCTACTATAGGGTTAGTTCTATAAAATTTAATGGATATTTTTTTCCATGTGCAAAATAACTTGACACATTACGCAAATGTCACTATGTCTTCTTCTTGCTCCATTTTGTTAATTTTTTGTCAAATAATTTTATTCTGTATAGGAAGGTAGAGTGTGGTGCAATAAATTAGAAACAAAAACTAAGCCTTTATTTTGACGCCCCAAACGGAAGATTTGGAAATTTGAACCCATAAGAGCGCTAAAGCAGGGGCAAGAATCGTATGGCAATGTCCTCTGCTGTACAACCTTAGCCCCTATAAATATTAGAGTGAAGAGTCTCAAAGTAGGGTCTATATTTCGACTTGGGTAGGCTTCTAATTTGCAGCTGTCAAAAATATAATGATATTTTCCAGCGATAAGAGGTGAGCGTCATTTTTTGCAAATGCATCGCCGTCTGGCGTGAATCAAAAACATTTTTTCAAATAAAATATTACGTATTTTTTAATGGAGAATCTGAATCTGCAATAAAAAACGTTGGTTTCAATTTTAACTTCTAAAGTTATGAACATTTTTTGTTTGTATGCATGTTTCTTAAAATATTTTAATGTCACAAGATGAAAAGAACACCCTGTTTTCACACACATGCACACATCTAAAAAGTCCCGGGACGGTTGGATATTTTCTCAGGTAAAATATTTTTCAAAAAAGTGAGGGTCATTTCTGAAGTAAATTTCAACGAGGAATTCAATGGCGACCTTCATTTAGACCTTGAAGTTGAACTTCATGGCTTTTTGAAGGTCAACTTTGTTTTTTAAAATGGAAACCCCCTTTTTTACATCTGCAATCGATAGAGCGGAAAATTCTACGTTCAGGTAGGTACTCAAAACGTAGGACAATTGTAACGTTCAAGGTCAGTTAGAGGTTGTTTGAAATTAACCAAGTTTTCCAAGAGGTCAGTGTAATTCCTGAAGTAAATTTCAACGAGAAATTCATTGATGAGCTCTGTATTGATCTTGGTTACAGTGCTTTGAAAATCGTAAAATCATAAGGAAATTTTTCATTAATAGTTCCAGGTGTTCTGGTGAGAGTTCTGTTCCTCCCCGAAAAGTTATACAGTCCTATACCATTTTTCGACATCTAAGTCAATACCTAAGGCGATACCATTAGTCCATTAGTTGCTCCTGAGACAGTGCGAAATATTTTTAAAAGGATTAATTTCCATCCTTACAAAGTTCATCTGGTAAAAATCCATGAAGGCCAACTTCAAGGTCAAAATGAAGGTCACCATTGAATTCTTCGTTGAAATTTACTTCAGGAATGACCTTCACTTTTTTGAAAAATATTTTACCTGAGGAAATATCCAACCATCCCGGGACTTTTTAGACACCCTGTATATATATATATATATATATACTCTCGGGTGGGTAGAGGTTGTAATGAAAATGAAATTTATTGCAATTGAGTAACTATCCTGAAAACATGGTTTGAAGTTTAAATGAAGGTTGAATCAGTAAGATCAACTTTGTCAGTTTGCGGAGTTGAAGGTGAAAGCAGTCGAAACTACGATTTTTAAAATGTTCACCTTACATTGAATAACGCTTACGCTTAAAGAAGTTGAAACTGACGAGGAAACTTCGACTTGGGCTATGAAAGCCAAATGTTAACCGACAATAAAATAGTTGAATTTTCAGTTATAAAAAATGAATTTTTGACCCAAAAAACGGGTTTTCAACGATGTATTTAAATTTTCAACCAAAATCAAGAATCTTCCATCAGATTATAAATATGAATATGTAAAATATATAAATTTTTAACCGAAAATGGAACAGTTTTTTAATTCAGGGAAATAAAATTTCAACAAAAAAAAAAAACAACAAAATATTTGAAAACTACTGGGTTACCCATCCAAATTACTCCAAAATAACTGGGTTAGCTCGGATTGCAAGTGGATTACTTGGATTAACTGAATCACTCCGAATTATCTGTATTAAAAATGGATTACTCTGGATATAAACTGAATTAAAAGTGAAGTACGCCGCGCCGGATTACTAGTGGTATACGCTGCATTATAATTGGATTACTGCAGATTAGATCGCGATTTGAAGTGGATCATTCTGGATAACCGTGGATTACAATTGGATTTCGGCGGATCAGAACTGGATTGCTGCCAAAAATCGTTTTTACAGAGAACTAAGTTTTGATGTTTGACGCTCGGTTTGACGAGATGTTACAGAACGTGCTTTCTCGAATGTTCGTTCTCTCGTTTACGGAATCTCTGTCTCTCGTGTTCTACGGGTAGAGAAAATAATTTAGTCGTCCGCTCATCCGTCATCGTGGAAGGCGTGCGAGACTGATTGGTCTCGGCGCGTGCAACGTGATTAGGTTGGTTAGGCAGACAGCGCGACGCCGTTTATTTGCGTCTCGACGGCCAGCACACAGGTGTTCAAATCCTGAGCTTTTGGCGCTTTCGTATTCGGGCGAGAAGCCATGCCATTTGTCCGTTAACTATTACCCGTTCACGAAACACATTTTCAAAATAACCGAACAATTCTAAGGTTCAATACCTTAAATCATGGATGGTGTCAAAAATATGGATAAATAATAAAGAGAAGCGAGCGAGGTGGTTTGGTTGTCTCTTTTCTTTTTTTTGCTTTCTCTCTATTCAATTGTGTTAAACTTATACGAATCTAATAATGTAGTGCAATTATGTTACAAAAATTGACTTTCTGGAGTGTATTTTTTATTAACTCTTTTTTTAAAGCATACTTCTTTTTCTAACCTTCTTGTGTAATTTTGTTACGCAATTAGACTTTTTTAATGTACTTTCGAATGTTTAATAAACAGAGACATAATAAGTTATAAACCCTGTTGTAGTTCTCTAGTGTTCAGTTCTTTGTATTGATCTCAAAAGTTCGTTTCTTAGTCAACTACAAAAAATGTATATGAACCCTATTCTAAAAAATAGATGTCTGACGAAAATCTCAAACGTATTAGTATCGCTTTTTTCGCGAAACTGATTTGAAAAAGCAGTATATTAACAATTTTATTTGACATGAGCAAAAGTACATATATTGTTAAATATCAACTAAAAATTGTATTTTTACAAAAGTAGGGTTGCTGAAAATTTTTTTTTTATTTCCTGACTATCCCTGATTTATCGCTTACCCATTTTTCATTTTCCCTAAGCTTTCTAAACTTTTCTTCTTGGTATAAAAACAACCTTATTCCTAGGAGAACAATAGCGTTAATGCAAAAAAATGTTTGTTTCTTAATTCATTTTCATGACTTACTGACATCAATCATACAGAATTTCTTGAGGGGTCATCCACAAAACTACGTAAGACCTACGTAAAATACAAGAATTTTCAAACAAATAATTGAGTTACAGTTCGAAAATATAAAATCTGAACTAAAAATCTTAAAATTGAATTTTTAGCTAAGGAAATTAATTTTTAAATAAGAAAAAAGGAATTTTCCTACATAATAGTTCATATTTTTCCCCAAAAAATATTTCAGTTTTTAACAAAAAATAGTTTGAATGAACCAAAAATATGAATTTCAAAAAAATTAGTTGAATCCTAAACCAAAACAGACTAATTTTCAAACCAAAACGAAGAATTTTCAACAAAAGGGTTGACTATTCAAAATCATCATCCAAAAAGTTGAATTTTCTACCAAAAGGACACCAGATGAACAACCCAAAAATAAACAGATTCTACCAAAAGAATTGAATAGTCAAAATAAAAAAGATAAGTTTAAAAAACAACTGACTTTTTAAATAAAAATAATAAATTTTCAAGCAAAAATGGAATGGTTACATTTTCAGTTAAAAAAATGTTAACTGAAAAAAAACGAATTTCCAACAAAAATACATTTTTTTATCAAAAAGTTGAATTCTTATCCCACAAGACGAATTTTTTTACCAAAAAAGACAAATTTGAACAAAATACATGAATGTTCAACTTAAGAAGATAAATCTAAAACCAAGAATAGAATATTTAAATGTTAGAAAAATGTATTTTCAACGCAAAAAAACATTAACTTTTAATCTATTAGTTAAATTTTCTTCCAAACAAATAAATTTTTACCCAAAAACATAAATATTCAACTAATGATGTAACTTTTTTACTAAAAACATGAATTTTCAACAAAATAGTTAAATTTTCATATAGAAAAGATAAATTTTCCATTTAAAATAGAATAGTTAAATTTTCAGTGAAACAATAAATTTTCAACCAAATAAATTACATTTTCGAGCAAGTCGTTCAAGTTAAAAAAATTAATCTTTAAGGCTATGTGAGCGTAATGTAAACAATTTTTTGAGCTTATGCTCGCATGGCCTTAATAAGAAAAAACTAAGTGCCATTGAAGCAAAACACTTAAAAAATATTTTCAACCAAGAAAATTAATTTTTTACCAAACATATTAATTTTTAACAAAATACATGAATTTTCAACTAAATATTTGGACTTTTAAAGAAATTTGACATGTAATAGTAAAATTTGAAACTAAAGAAATGAAGTTTCATCCAAAAAGATGAATTAGTCACTAACAATAATAATATTCTGCCGCAAAATACAAATTTTCAAAAAAACACAGACATTTGCAACCAAATAGTTGCATTTTCAACTGAGCAAAATACATTTATAATCAAACATGGAATAGATAAATTTTCATTTAAAAAATTCTATCTTTAATCTAAAAAATGATTTTCAAAAAATAGTTCAATTAAAAAAAGAAAAAGAGTCAACGAAAAGCATGAATCATCGACAACAAAACAAAGATTTTTAAAAAAGTTTTATTACAGCTTTCTTACATAGAATTTATTTGTCAGATAAATTAATTAAACCTATGGGACAACTAAAATTAAAAACCTATAAATAAAATTTTATAAATTTCGAACTATAAAAGTGTCTAAAATTACTGATGTTAATTAATAATTAAACTAATGTTCTTTTTAATTTAATATAATAGGAAATAATTGAACGAAATTTATAAGAATTCCAGGTAAATTTGAACTAATTCAGGATAAAATCATTAGAATTTAAAACAATTCAAACTAGATTCTGGTTAAATTCAGGCCGATTCGGGATTCAAGTTTTGGTAACTTATGTGTAGTGTCAATTTTGATCCGATTTGAACAGCTCTTTTTTTTTTACTTGTGAATACTTGTATTTAAAAAAAACAGCCAGAATTAAGTTTCGATTTATCAGAACGCTGCCTAAACTAAAAAACCACCGGAAATCATCATAGCCAGTGACCTAAAAATGCCCGTACTAATTTTGTTCATATAATGAAAAAAGTAACATACAAAATTCAAAGGTATTGTGTTTTTAATGCTAGTATATATTGATAAAGTTTTCGTAGACTTGAGTGGCGTGAAATCGTGGCTGAATATGTTTCCTCGATTTACCCTTGTACGACGAAATTGTTTATAACGATTTTACACTAACATAATGAGCTCTGTCAAAAAAACGTCATATACATTTTTGTCGTGATTTTTCCCGTAGACTCGATTGGTACTATTAGTTTTTTGAAAAAAGTTTTTTTCATTTCGCTATATGTTGTTTAAACAATTTTTTGAAATTAAGTCAAAATGACAAAACAAAAAATAGGGATACTCTTTTTTTTTCTTACTTTAAAATTAAAATGTCATTCTGATGCCATTTATAACCAGCGTTCAGTACGGGCATTTGTAGGTAACTGGCTATGATGACTTCCTGTGGTTTCTTAGTTTAGGCAGCGTTCTGACCAATCGAACCCTAATTCTGGCTGTACTTTTTAAAACTACAAGTTTTCACAAGTATTAAAAAAAGAGCGGTTCAAATTGGATCAAAATTGCTACTACACATAAGTTATCAACACTTGAATCCAGAATCGGCCACTGTGCGCCGCGAGTCATATTTTGTTAATGAGAAAAGGAATTTGCTAATTTTGAAGAATATTATGTAAAGTAAATAAAAAATTACGGCATTCACAATTAATTTACTAGGAAGTCTCTCGCTGTGATTATACTAAGTAGAGTTATACTTCTGTGAATCATATAAAAAATTTTCAAATAATTTAATATTTTCTGCAAAATGTATGAAAAATGTATCATATTTTCATGAAAAAGGATTCATTCAAAGCGCCCAAAAATATTCGAGAAACTCGATTTGTCTAAGACTGGATGCCTGAAATTACTATGACACAGTTTAGCAAATGAGTTATCAGAAAATTGAAAGGATTCAATATTGATGACGTCTAATATTTAAATTATTCCAAATCGAAAATAAAAAGGATGAAATGTCGATAAATTTGAACGCCTAAAATTTGGAAGAATCCCAACTGTGAAGGCTCTGAATCGAAGAGTGCAACTCTAATTCAAAAGCTACATACAAAATGCAGACAATCTTTGAAAGCGTTCAGATTTTCTCCTCTTATATATAGTCAGTCAATAGGTAAACAAGCCGTTGAGTTTCGTGCATTCAAATATATTCCGTTTCCTTTATAACTCTCTTTTTTCTTCTGCGATTAAAATTATTTTCTTTCATCTGAAGGAGGTGGAAATTATGAGCTCAGACACACTTTACAAGGTCTAGACTCTTTGGGATTTACTGCTTTAGCACACGTTTTATCGTTCTTTCATATCTTGGATATCAAAATCTTTATCGCTACATCGGTTTTAGATTTGGATAACAATTATTTTCGGATATACTCGTGATATAAATTTATCGTGGATTTCAGTTAAATCATATTCTTAAGAAATTGAGTCGTTTCCTGTGTAGAAAGGGAAATGAAATGCTGATGATATGGGTATTGATACACACATTAAAATTGTTATGTTATTTATCTTTTTACTGAAGGAAATAAGTATACTTTAAATATATTTACTGTATATAAATTTGTTAAGTATCGCATTTTTAGTCAAGTACATTAGAGGAGATTATTAGACGATCAATTTGTGGAGCATTAGCAAAATGATACTCAGGTTCTGGATTATCGCCAGACACCAAAGTGAAGGTGCAAGTTTTGTACTATTTATTTTACACAACAGATGTAAATGTCTGAAAACAATTTTTAAAAAGAGGTTTATTCACATATCAGCTGAAAAAATATCACGAACAAGAAAATAACACATATTGGGTGGTCCAGAAGTGCCATTAATTTTGGCATCAAAACGTAAGAATTGAGAATATGAAAGATTGAGACAGATGAAATTACAAATTGAAGATGAATAGTCATCTTTTTTTATTAAAGAGAGCATTCAAAATTGGCACATGATGTCTAACTGAAAACAGGATTTTGTGAAGTTGCAGACAGTATGTGTTGCACTCGAGACTGAAAATGATGCAACTAAGTTAAAGGTGAATGTATTCTAACTGTGACAAGAGGAATAGTGCAACTTGTGTACCTTGGCAAGAGCCAAAGCAACAGGTAATTTCTAGTGGTGAGTTATTTTAATTGTCGAGTGATGAGTAATTTGACAAGTAAAAAAGTCTTTCATAGTTGAATATACTCAAGACCTATAAATAATGTCGGCATTTTCATTTCTTATTTTATTCCATTAAGTTCCGCATTTTATTTCAACATAAAACATCTTTTCTTCTATTTATTTATGACATTTTTTAAGCCAAAGTAACAACTCGATCTGTTTCTCGAGGCTCCAAGATAAAAATCAAAATTTTATTATTATTATTCTTTTTAATAGTACTAGAATATTGTGCGCGCTACCCACATAGTAATTATCTTTACTATAAAAAAAACTGGTCCATTTTCCAATTTTTTGTTATATACTATATAACAAACCATTTTATCATCTGCTAACATTTTAAATGAAGTATGCTAACTATTTTAATTTGATTCGAATTTTTCATATGATTCCATTAACCACGTATTTACAGGGTATTTAAAACAGTTCTTGCTCGAAACATCCTGAAAATTTGACGCTGGTCTCCGAATTTTTCTACCAATATAACTATTTAATAAAATTTTCAAGACTGTTACTATTCAGAAATATCGACTAAAAATATTTTTGGTTGAAAATTTGGCTAGTCAGATAAAAGTGGAACTACTTCGTCAAAAACCCATTTCTTTTGGTGATGATTAATCATTTTATTCACCAGTTTCTCTGCAGAGATTTACCAATTGTCTTAGCATTTATTTTTCTAAAATATCCTTTTTATCTGAAAGTTGAAATATTTCATGTTTTAATATTTACCTTTCTCAGTTAAAAATTTAACTATTTGCTTGGAAATCTATGTATTTTTTCAAACTTTGTCTTATATGGTAGAAAATTAATCTTCCTTTTGACTAATTAACTTCTTTTGATTCAAACTTCACTTCCATATTTGGTTAAAAATTAATCTCTTGTGGACGAAAATTAATCCTGTGACTAAACATTAAATTTTAATTTACAAAATTTGTTTTTTATTGTTGAAAATATATTTTATTAACTAAAAATTTAAGTACCTTATGTTTGGTTAAACATTTATCTTCTTCACATGAAAATTCTACTACATGGTTAAAAATTTTTGCATTCTGTTAAAACCTTAACCTTTGTTGTAGAATATTAATATTCTTGGTGACTAATAAGCTTTTTTGGTTGAAAATACAGTTTTTTCTTGAAAATGGAACTATTAGGTTGATAATTTCTTTAAAAAATCAAATATTTGGTAGGAAGTTCATGTATTTTGTTAAAAAATAATCTTTTAGCTAAAAAATTATTCTGTCTGGTTGAAAACTCATTGCTTTGGTTGAAAATCAGTCTTTTTTATTGAAAATAATGTTTGTTAACTGGAAATATAACTAATACATTTAAAAAAAATTTTTTTATATGCTTTTAATCTTTTTTGATGAAAATTCATCTGTATCATTGAAAATTTAACCGATTCATTAAAAATTTATTTGGTTCGTGTTAAAACTTATTTCTCCAACTTAAAATGAAACTATTCTAATTTTGGTTGAAAATGTATTATTCTTAGATTAAAATTTATTTATTTTGTTGAAAACTCGTCTTTTTTAGTAAAAAATTAATTAATTTTGTTATAAAATACAGAATTTTTTATTGTAAAATCAACTTTTTTGTCAAAGACTTGTTTTTCTTTTTGGCTAAAAAACTCAACATTTTGGATGAGATTTTTTTGCTGTTATGGATTGAAAAATCTTGCAAGGCGGGAATCGAACTCGCAAAGCCGATGGAGTGGGTCCAAAGCCTGCGCTTTAGCCTCCACGACCATCGTGCCACTCAATTATCCGTTTTTATTTAAAGTTGAAATATTTCTTGGTGAATATTTCTGAAAGAAAATCTTAAAATCGTAAAGGAAAATAAAAACTTGGTCAGAGAAAACTTAAGAAAAGTTCGGGAATTTCAAAATTCGGATTATGTAGTAATCAAGGTATTGCAAATTTGATTACTCACCGCATTTGTATTTTAAAATATTTGATTAATTTCATGTCTTAGTAAAAAATTACATTAAACGTAAGCTTACTAATTTAATAAAAAAGAAATTATTTAAGAACTTCAGTATTTTGAGCATCGAAAATGTCAAAATAACGATCGCTTGCAAATTATCATGTATTCGTATTAGTAATTTCATTGATATAACTCATTAATTAAACATTTTATTCAGTAGGTTTAAAATAAATGAAATTTCCTGTAAAGAAAATTAAATTAAGCAAGTCCTTTAAAGTTTGAATGTAGCGTTTTTAAATGGCGCATACCAATTTTAGCTTAGTCATAACCACATGTGAAATCCTAAGCCTTCCACTTTTGAGCGATTTTTATTTCTTCAAAAGATGTTTATCAATGAAAATATGGTAAAAATATGAAGTGTTGATTTTAAAATGAAATTTGTCATATCATAGGATGAAAAAGTAAAAAACGATTTAGATTAAAGAAGCAAAAATTAATCAGAGGGTAAGTTTTGGTTCACAAAAACAATTATTTTAATTTAAATAATGTAATAAAAATATTAAAAGATAGCAATTTTTCACTTGTTATCAACATACAACTTTTGCTTATGTCAAATACAAATTTTAATTCTGCTGAACTTTTTCAACCTTTTCAACCAAAGAAATGAAATTCGAATCAAAAATATAGATTTTTAACCAAGAAGATTAATCTTACATCTCCAAAGATTAATTTTTTAAAGATACATTTTCAACCAAAGAAATTAATTTTCATCCAAAAAGATAAATTAGTCACCAAGAAGATTAATAGGGGAGCGGCGGGCAATGTGGCGCACATGGTATAAAAAGCTTCGTTAAAAGTTAAATATGTTGAAAACTGTAGTAAAATAATATAGAGCACGCAAATCAATATCTTATCTGCCCTATGCATATGATTAATATTGAATTTATGTCTATTAAAGTAGTTAATTATCAAGTTTCACAAAAAGTGTGCCTGCGCCAAGTTATCCTTCCTGGTTGGCTAATGTGGCGCGCTCTAGTGTAATTTCGGGAAGGGAAGTAAAATTTATTTACTGAGTTCAATGAAATTAATTTTGGGTAAATGATGGGCTTAAATAGTTACTTATAAATTGTATGCAACTTTAAAGTTGTATATTATGTTTTTTTTTAATCTGGAAAAATGCTATTGTACTTTTTCACTACTTTTTGATCAAAGATTTGTTTAGAATTTCGGAAGATAATGAAGGATTTTATAAGACCCATGTAAGGTTTGATGATATTTTAAAAGATTTCCTGTGTGTTTTTAAAGGATTTGAACAGACTGGATCAGATGATCGGAAGTTTAAATTATTTTGAGGGGTTTCAAATACTTTCAAGTTATTTTAGTAAATTTTCCTATTGGCATGATCTATTGGCATGATCTCTCCTCTAATGACTTCGGCGGCTATGCTGGCGGTAGCATAGCTACTGGTAGGGTCTCCCAAGCCAGACAGGCAAAGAAGGAAGAGGAGAGGGACTAAGAGGAACATCTAGGGGAAGGAACCTCGAAATGAAAACCAAACATGGTGAGTGTTGATGAAACAAATATACCCCCAGTGAGGAAAGATTTCACCGTCGATTCCGATCGGGTGCAAGCCCCGGTGGTCGACGCCGGCCCCGCGGATTTGGGGGGGGGGGCAATCGCACAATTTGTCGGTGGAAGAGATAGAGGTTCTGGCGGGAATGGACTCTTCTCTGAGGACACCACCCAAAACTAGGTCCCTTTCGGTGCAAGAGGAGACGCACCAGGCGAAACGAAAGAGGCGAGGCAGCACTCCTGAAGTGGAAAAAACCACTACGGAAGTGAATGCGGAAGCCTGCCAGCAATTTATTGAGAGAGTGACCCACCAAGTCATCAAGATGGAGAAGCTCCTAAGGGTGGCTTACAAGCCTAAAAAGGAGATCTGTGAGATAAGCAGCTTTCTCGCGTATGAAGTGGAGACTGTACGTTTGATGGAGCTCCAAAGCTGGTTAAAGGAAATTGGTGATGGCTCCAAAGAGGCGCTAATGGAGGAGGTGATAGAAGAGAATGCGCGACTGCGTCTTCAGGTTTGCAACGTGAAGGCGAAATGCCAAAGTTTCTTAGAAGATCAGCGCCTTAAAGGCGCGGCAAAGGAGCCAACTCCGTCCTCATCGGGAGAGTCTGAGAAGAACCCGGCCCCGAAGAAGTCAGAAGCCCAGGTCGAGGGTGAGTGGACCGAGGCCCCAAGTCGGCGGAAACAAAAAAAGCAGCCGCCAAAAACTGACAGTGAAAAAACGGAGAAAAGGACCAAAAAGGATCCAGAACGGGAGAAAGAACCCTCTCGACCAGAAGGGCGTAAAAGGATGAAAATTCCCAGAGAGGCTATTGCCATCAAGCCTGCTGCTGGGAAAAAATATGCGGATGTGCTGAAGGAGGTTCAGGCAAACGTTAAGCCTGACGACCACGGTGTGTCTGTCACAGCCATCAGACAGACAAGAACTGGCGATGTGCTCATAGAGCTCAAAGCCAAAGGGGAGGACAGAGAGCGGGTTGGAACGGCTCTCTCAGGGGCTCTTGGAGATAGCGGTGGCGTTCGTCATCTCGTGCCAAGAGCCAAAATCGTGGTTTACGACCTAGTGGAGACTACCGAGGTGGTAGATGTTGAGGAAGCTCTAAAGGCGGTATTAGGGGAGCGCATTGGTGCTCCTCCTAAGATCAACCTGACAAGGAGAAACAACAGGGGTTGTGTCCTGGCTTTCGTTGAGCTGGACGCAGTCCCTGCCAGAAATCCATCCATCCATCCTTCCATCCATCCATCCATCAATCCATCCATGCATCCATCTATCTATCTATCTATCTCCAAGTACCGCCACAATTGTCTGTGCCGGAGGAGACCCCTACTTGACGCGTCCCCAGGTGGCGGATAGGGGAATGCTCGCTGGAAACAGAGGGTAAGGTCAAATAAAATACGTCTCGCGTACCAAACACACTAGGTGAAGGACACACCGAGAAAAAACCACGATCGTTTCCTGCGACGGCCCACTGAGTGTGCTCTGAACCACGTCCTCCTGACCCGCTGGCATAGCGAAGGGCTGATGCGTGCTTGCAATGCCGAGGTGTCAGCTATAGCATGGGATTAGAAGCCTGCCCCTTCGGGCCTTGATCAGGAAGTGCGTGGTGACTGCAGAGATCGGAATCTGTAGTGTCCCGGGCGAGTTCCGGTCCGTCCGTTTTAGCGGGACAGGTTAAACGAAGGCTGGGCCCCAGTGTACTGGGGTAGGACATTGTTCCGAGAGTATACCCATTCCCAGTTATTTCGGCCCGCCCCTCTACGCACGAAGCGCTGGCCAAACTTTATGGCAACCTCAATCCCGGACAGAACCAAAGATGACGAAAAGGCATTTGACAAGGACATGAGAGACAGGGCAATAGAAACGGACAAAACGGACTCGGAAGCGGAACCGTTTGCGAGAAGGAGCTCTATTTTAAGGACTCCACCTAGAAATAGAACACTCTCATCGCCTGATTCCAGCGAGGAAATCAGAAGCAATAAGAGCTCAGGGGAAAGCAACCCGCCAAAAAGGAAAAGGAAGGGAAGTTCCCCCTGAAAAAGTAGCCACGCGAAGTGAAACTTACGCAAGTTCCGAAGCGGACGTGATAGAAGAAATCTGTTTTCTTTCAAGGAACTTAGCAAAGGTGCTCAGCGGTATGTACAATCCCAAAACAGAGTTTTGCAACATAAGTAGCGCTCTGATACTCAAATCGAAGATTCTTCAATCCAATGACCACCAAAAGCGAACTGACGCGGAGAAGTATTTGAGTTGCGAAAACGAAAAGCTTCGTAGGCAAATCAGAACTATGGAAACAGAGATCATAGAATTGCGGAAAGAGCCAATCTCTGAATCCTATGCACCAGTTAAGTGTGACAATAGCGTGTTGACCCAGAAAATCCATGAGAGAATAAGACAGCTGAAAATGGAAGAATCGCTCCAAAGCTTCAAGCAAGCAACAGAGGAAGATTAAAATAACGGTGTCTTCACAAAAGCTAGAGCCGAAATGGGACATGTTTGGGACGCACCAGCGGATTGGGATATTATCCTACCCTGCAAAGCAGGCATCACATCGGAAGATAAGAAAGTCGAAAAAACCATAGAAATTTTTAACGGAAAAGCCGGGCTCATACTCCAAAACAGGAAGGAGGGTGAAGTAGCCATGATGCAACATACCCTAGGATTCCCTGACTGCGGAAGGAAGCTTCCAATGTACTACTAGGTTTATATATTACCCCATGCTTAGTGAAAGAGTAGAAGAAGATCGATTGGATCGAGAGTCACGCGAATGTTGGAGTATCTCTTCACCAACGTTCCAGTGCAAATCAGAATATGCAAAACTCAACGCAACTTTGACAAGGGGAACACATCTACCACAGATAAGTGGAAAACCAGTAGAAACCAGGCTGAAAAGAAAGAGAGTGCGCACTCAGAGCAGGCAATTAGGTCAAAAAGAGATGCGCTCCTAGTCAAAGTAGGACACTGCTCATACGCGGAGACACTGAAGAAACTCAAACAAGTAGTAAATCCAAGTGAATTGGGAGTAGACATTAGGAGTCTCAAAAAGACTAGAAGTGGAGAACTTGTCCTTACGTTTGAAAACGGGCTAGACAAGGCAGAGGCCTTGAAGAAGAAGATAAAGGAGATGGTACCAGAAGCGTCCACGTCCCTTCTAATCAAGAAAACTATAATCCATATCAAAGACATCGATGAAGTGACGACAGTTCCTGAAATTTCAGAAGCTGTCTCTAAAGCGACTGAATTAGAGCCAAGGGAATTTGAGGTTAGAGCACTCCGGCCCGTATACAGTGGAAGACAAAATGCTACGATAGTGATGCCAGAATCTGATGCAGAAAAACTAATAGCGACGGGGACAATAACAATTAGCTGGTCAAGGTGTAGACTCTTGGAAAGAAGAATAGAGAACCACTGCTATATGTGCTGGGAAAATGGTCACTTTAAGGCAGAATGTACCGGACCGGACAGAGGAAATCTGTGTTTGAAATGCGGAAAGGAAGGAAATAAGGCAAATAAATGTCCAAACAAACCCTACTGCATTCATTGCGAGGAAGAAGGACATCAGTCCAGCAACTCAAATTGTCGCTCTAAGAGAAAAGCAGCTAAGTCGGAGGGTAGGCATACTCGAGCAAATCGCAATGAGGATCCTTCAGATCAACACGAATAGGTCTCAACCGGCGCATGATCTTGCCCTAACCACAGCCATAGAAATCGGAGTAGGAATGTTGGTTATCTGCGAGCCCAATAAGAAAAGCATAGAAGGCAGGAATGACTGGACTTATGATGAAGAGCTGGATACTGCTATCAAGGTACTGGACCAAAAGATTGCTATCAAGGAGCAGGGTAAAGGCAATGGTTTATCATTTGTCGCGACTAAGACATTCACAGTGCACAGCTGCTATGCCTCTCCTAACAGAGGTGCGCAGAAGCTGGATGCGCTTCTGCAACGTATTGCGAACTGCATCAGAGCCAGAGGCGAAGACGCGATAGTCTTAGGAGACTTTAATGCCAAGTCTTCACAGTGGAGAATGAAGAGAACAGATCGAAGAGGGAAAACACTCACCGAATGGCTAGCGCAAAATGACCTTATAGTCCAGAACAACGGGGATAAACCCACCTTTGTAAGGATAGAATACGGGTCTATACTAGATCTGACTCTGACAACAAACACAATCGGCAGCAGGATAAGACAATGGAAAGTAAGTGAAAGAGAATCTCTCAGTGACCACAATTATTTCACTTTCGATATCATTGAAACATCAAGACCCTTGCGGAGAAACCAAAGACAAACGGGGTGGAACACAAGGAAGCTCGACAGGGATAAGCTGAAGAACGCTATAGGCGAAATCGCAGAGAGCCAGAAAGCACTACCAGCGGAGGAATTCTCTAGCAGATTAGGTCAACTCTGCAATAGGTGCATGCCTAAAACAAAAAAAGTTAGAGAAAGTCAATCAATGTACTGGTGGAATGAGGAGATTGCAATGCTCCGGACAGTCTGCATCCAAAATCGTAGGAAACACACTCGGATTGCAAAAAAGAACGTACCCGTACAAGAGGTGCTGCTGTGGAAGAAGTACGTGGTTAGTAAGAAAGCCCTTCAAGCCAGCATTAAAGCGTCGAAGAAGAGAGGTTGGAAAACTGTTAGCGACGAAGTAGACAGGGATGTATGGGAAAAGGCTACCAGATAGTGAAAAATGGCGTGATGGGGTTTCCCCCGAAGTCACAAATGACCATGAAGACTTCCGAGGGTGTTTCAAAATATCTTTTTTCAGTGCATGAGCCAGTAAATTTTACCTAAGCATTTAATGTGGTGTTCAGAGGCTTCTCCATAGAGGAACTAAAGGCAGCGTCCACGAAGCTCAAGAACAACAAAGCATCAGGACCAGGCTGCATACAACCGGAAATCATAAAAATAACTGGAAGAAATCAAGGCTGCATACCACCGGAGATCATAAAAATACTATCACTCTTGAAACCACAGTATGTTCTCAAGATGTATAACCAGCTGGCAGAAAGAGGATAATATCCGAAGAACTGGAAGAAATCAAGGCTGGTGCTACTAAGGAAAGGAAATAAACCCATAGAGAATCCTAGTTCATACAGGCCAATATGTCTCCTAGACGTTGAAGGAAAGCTCTTTGAGCAGCTCATACTAATTAGGCTTAAAGAGGAAATACTGAGAACTGGAGGCCTAGCGGTAAATCAGTACGGTTTCAGAGAGGGACGGCAAACAGTCGATGCCATTAAAGAAGTGGTGACCAGCGCGGAGCAGGCAGCTGCGTTTTCAAAGCAATGCCGGAGACTGTGCGCGGTAATTACAATTGACGTTAGAAACGCCTTCAATAGCGTATGCTGGCAGAATATCCTCGATGACCTGAGAAAAAGAGGTATAGATGAAAGCCTTATAAACCTAGTAGCCTCTTACCTCTCAGAACGCGAGGTAATAATCGAGGCAGAAAGCACATGCAAAGCTAGGGAAGTGAATAGCGGTGTCCCACAAGGCTCAGTTCTGGGTCCGACATTATGGAATGTTCAGTACGATGGCCTACTGAAACTAGAAATGCCTATCGGAGTCAAGCTTGTAGGCTTCGCTGATGACGTGGCGTTCGTAGTTGTAGCAAAGAATGAAGAAGCCTTGATGAGCGCCGCAGACACCGCAATTTTGATTGTAGCAGAATGGCTGAGGACCAGGATGCTGACTTTGGCGCCAGAAAAGACGGAGGCTGTCATTTTGGCAAGAAAACAGAAGGTAGACTCAATCAACTTCCAGGTGCAGGATGTCGTGATAAGACCGAGCGAAGCTATAAAATATCTTGGAGTATGGCTCGACACAATGGGTACGTACAGTGAGCATTTGGATCGAACAGTGGAAAAAGCAGAGAAGACCATGACAGCACTCACTGGTCTCATGCCCAATATCGGGACCAAGGCCATCAAAGAGACGCGTTCTGGTGAGCGTGGTTCACTCTCAGCTATTGTACGCAGCCCCAATCTGGCACAAGGTATTAAGAAAGAAGCACCTTAGACGAAAGCTGGAAAGAGTACAGAAACTAGCCGGCATCAGAGTGGCTAGCGCGTATCGCACAGTCTCAACAGAAGGGATAGGAGTGATAGCTGAAATACCACCTATAGAGCTACTGGCTATAAAGCTACTGGCGCAGAGAACTGTGCTAAGTAAAGTACAGAGGCAGCACTAAAACTGAAGTAATGCTCACGCGGATTCCGGTGTTACATGTCTGTAGGAAAGGAGTTAAGGTTTTAGCTGGTAGGTGCCGTTTGACAAGTCCCACACTCATCTTCGTTCCTCGTGGACTACGCGCCCATGTGTGCATATTTCGTGTATGTATATTATGTATATACACGTGATGTGCATATATTGGGCTCGTGGTCCCCAAGGTTCGGATGTGGTCAGTGCATGAGCATTTCACCGTTTATACTCCTAAAAAAAAAAAAATCTATCTATCTATCTATCTATCTATCTATCTATCTATCTATCTATCTATC
>NC_046662.1:84624009-84631178 GCF_010883055.1 Belonocnema kinseyi | reverse complement strand
ATCTATCTATCTATCTATCTATCTATCTATCTATCTATCTATCTATCTATCTATCTATCTATCTATCTATCTATCTATCTATCTATCTATCTATCTATCTTTAGTTTTGCTTTGTGTCTTTGTTGAATTATAATGTGGGGGTGGGGTGGTCATGAGGTGTGATGTTTTTGATTTTGAACGATGGTGTGAGTGTGTGTGTGGGTTGGGTTGGAATCAGAGACAGGTGCTAGTAAGAATAATTCGTGAATAGGAAGGAGTGGGAGGGTGAGGGTCTGGTGGGAGTTGAGTGGGGATACGGAATTTGATTATAGAGAGAGGTTAGTTTGAATCAGGTCGTTGACGCGGTCACATATTTCAAAGTGGTAACGTGTCACGTCGTGAGTTTGTGTTTGAAGGTCATTTGCGGTCTTCGCTCTTTTGTGTAGTGTGATCTTGCTTGGGGTGGGTGTAGGTGAGTGATATAGTGTAGAGATGACCTGAGGTTATGGTTCTCTAAGAGAGGATTGCAGTTAATGGATATTGGAGGATACATTCATTGTGGTGGAAAAATTTTGGTTGTCTTCAAGGCAGGTGATTAATATGCACAGGTATTTAATTAGGGTTCAGTTTGTTTGACAGGATTAATTATGGCTTAATTTTGTTGTATATTGCATCATGGGTCTGGTGGTCTGATTGATTGTTTTCTCTTCTGCTTGGAAATTGTCCTCATGGTGGGGGAAGATGATGTGGTATTCACCATGTTGAGGTTAGCGTTAGGGACGAGGTATCTATATGAGGTTAGTGTTGCCGTTGGATGCATGACAACTCTTTAGTCATTCAATTGATGTAAGGCATTTTACATTAGTGGTTAAATTCATCGAATGACGAATGTCCTATGGTTTCTAATTTATTGAATTTTTTCTCTCTCTTCTTGACACCAGTAGTTTGTTGATTATTTCTTTACTTGGATTTTTGCCTCACGGCGAATGAAGAGGACACGGGATTCTTTCGTTTGAATTTCATGTTATGGACATGTGATTTTTTTGGGAATTGGTTTCGTGTCTAAGGCATGGGCTGGCTCATGATGCCTTACTGATGAGTCCTAAGTGAGCCGGCCCAGGACGAAACATTCCTGATTCTTCTTTTTCACAAAATTTGTGACGTTTGTAGATGTTTGTTGTTTTTTCGTGCATACTTTATTCGCGTGTGTTCTTCAGGCTTTCTGCGTAACAAGCGTGGAGCACTTTGTGCTCTGTGATTTGGGTTTTTATGGTAGGTACTCTGTATTTTGCGTTGGGGAGAGATAGTGATTTATTGTGACAATTTTGCTTAGTTTAGATGTATCGGTCAAACGTTCTGCGTAATATGCACGGAAAGCTTTGCGCTGTGTAAGTTTGATTCTTTTAGTGGATAATCTGTATTCTCAATTAAATAGGGATTGCTGCCTCTTGGGGTAGTTGCTTTGGTAGTATATGTGTTTCAGGCTTTCCGCCTGAGATGCATAAGAGATAATGGGTATAGAGAATTTGGGGGTTGATGATGTTGGTTATTGCGTTACATTGGTATTTTTTATATACTTGTCAATTTTTCGGTTATAATAATGTTAGCATAATATGTGATTTAATTTTTAAATTCAAAATGTACAGAAATAAATAACATAAAAATCTATGAATCTATCTATCAGTCTATCAATCTGTCAATCTATCAATATATCAATTTATCAATCTAACATTCTATCATTCTATTAATCTATCAATCTATCAATCTGTCAATCAATCAATCTATCAACCTATTAATCTATCAATCAATCTATCAATCTATCATTCTATCAATCTATCAATCTGTCAATCTATAAATCAATCGATCTATTAATCTATGAATCTATCAATCAATCAATCTACGAATTTATCAATCGATCAATCTATCAAACTGTCAATCTATCAATCTATAAATCAATCAATCTGTCAATCTGTTAGTCTATCGGTCTGTCAAGCTATCAATCTGGCAATCTATCAATCTCTCAATCTATCGATCTATCAATCGATCAATCTATGAATCTATCAATTTATCAATCTATCAATCAGTCAATCTGTCAATCTAGTAATCTATAATATCAATCAATCTTCATCTATCGGTCTGTAAATCAATCAATCTATCGGTCTATCAATCAATCTATCAATCTGTCAATCTATCAATCTATCAACCAATCAATCAAACAATAAATCAATTAATCAATTAAACAATCTATCAATCTGTCAATCAATCAATCAATCCAGCTATCAATCTACTAATCTATCCATCTATCAGTTTGTCATTCGGTCGGTTTATCAATCTATCAATCTAACAATCGATCAATCTGTGAATCTATCAATTTATCAATCTATCAATCTGTCAATCCGTCAATCTAGTATACTATAATATCAATCAATCAATCAATCTATTGGTCTGTAAATCAATCAATCTATCGGTTTGTCAATATATCAAGCTATCAATCAATCTATTAATCCATCTATCTATCAATCAATCTATCAATCAATCAATCTATTAATCTATCAATCAATCTATCAATCTGTCAATCGATCAATCCAGCTAACAATCTATCAATCTATCAATCTGTCATTCAGTCAGTCTATCAATCTGTCAATCAATCAATCAATCCAGCTATCAATCTACTAATCTATCCATCTATCAGTTTGTCATTCGGTCGGTCTATCAATCTATCAATCTAACAATCGATCAATCTGTGAATCTATCAATTTATCAATCTATCAATCTGTCAATCCGTCAATCTAGTATACTATAATATCAATCAATCAATCAATCTATTGGTCTGTAAATCAATCAATCTATCGGTTTGTCAATATATCAAGCTATCAATCAATCTATTAATCCATCTATCTATCAATCAATCTATCAATCAATCAATCTATTAATCTATCAATCAATCTATCAATCCGTCAATCGATCAATCCAGCTAACAATCTATCAATCTATCAATCTGTCATTCAGTCAGTCTATCAATCTATCAACCTATCAATCTAACAATCTGTCAATATATCAATCAATCTATTAGTCTGTCAATGTATCAATCTATCAATTTGTCAATCTGTCAATTTATCGACCTGTCAATCTATCAATTTGTCAATCTATCGATCTATCAATCTATCAGTCTGTCAATCTGTCAATTTGTCTATCTATCAATCTATCAATCTGTCAATCAATCAATCTATTAATCTATAAATCAGTCAGTCTATCAATCTATCAATCTATCAGTGTATCAATCTGTCGTTCTATCTGTCTATCAATCTGTCAATCTGTCAATCTATCAATCTGTCAATCTATCAATCTATGAATCTATCAATCAATCAATCTATGAATCTATCAATCAATCAATATGTGAATCTATCAATTGATCAATCTATCAATCTGTGAATCTATTAATCTATAAATCAATCAATTTGTCAATCTATCGGTCTATAAATTTGTCATTCTCTCAATCTATGAATCAATCAATCAATCAATCAATCAATCAATCTATGAATCTACCAATCGATCAATCTATCAATCTGTCATTATGTCAATCTATTAATCTATAAATCAATCAATCTATCAATCTGTCTATCTTTCTATCTATCAATCTGTCAATCAATCAGTCTATTAATCTATAAATCCCTACCTAAGGGTGTTCCCGCATTGTCGTCGCGGTAGGGCTTGATCTTTCCTCTAATGACTTCAACGGCTATGCTGGCGATAGCGTAGCTACTGGTAGGGTCTCCCAAGCCAGACAGGCAAAGAAGGAAGAGAAGAGGGACTAAGAGGAACATCTAGGGGAAGGAACCCCGAAATGAAACCAAACATGGTGGGTGTTGATAAAACAAATATACCCCAAGTGAGGAAAGATCTCACCGTCGATTCCGATCGGGTGCAAGCCCCGGTGGTCGACGCCGGCCCCGCGGATTTGGGGGGGGGGGGGTTAATCGCACAATTTGTCGGCTGAAGAGATGGAGGTTCTGGCGTGAATGGACTCTTCTCTGAGGACACCACCCAGAACTAGGTCCCTTTCGGTGCGGCTGCGTCTTCAGGTTTGTAACCTGAAGGCGAAATGCCAAAGTCTCTTAGAAGGTCAGCGGCTCAAGGGTACGGCAAAGGAGCCAACTCCGTCCTCATCGGGAGAGTCTGGGAAGAACCCGGCCCCGAAGAAGTCAGAAGCCCAGGTCGAGGGTGAGTGGACCGAGGCCCCAAGTCGGCGGAAACAAAAAAAAGCAGCCGCCAAAAACTGACGGTGAAAAAACGGAGAAAAGGGCCAAAAAGGATTCAGAACGGGAGAAAGAACCCTCTCGACCAAAAAGGCGTAAAAGGAGGAAACTTCCCAGAGAGGCTATTGCCATCAAGCCTGCTGCTGGGAACAAATATACGGATGTGCTGAAGGAGGTTCAGGCAAACGTTAAGCCTGACGACCACGGTGTGTCTGTCAAAGCCATCAGACAGACAAGAACTGGCGATGTGCTCATAGAGCTCAAAGCCAACAGAGAGGACACAGAGCGCTTTGGAACGGCTCTCTCAGGGGCTCTCGGAGATAGCGGTGGCGTTCGTCATCTCGTGCCAAGACCCAAAATCGTGCTTTACGACCTAGTGGAGACTACCGAGGTGGTAGATGTTAAGGAAGCTTTGAAGGCGGTTTTAGGGGAGCGCATTGGTGCTCCTCCAAAGATCAACCTGACAAGGAGGAACAACAGGGGTTGTGTCCTGGCTTTCGTTGAGCTGGACGAAGTCCCTGCCAGAAAGCTGGAGGTGACTGGCCGAATAAAGATCGGGTGGTTGTACTGCCGGGTGAAGGCGCACAATGCCGAAATCCGATGTTACCGATGCCACAATTCCGAGCACATTGCCAAGGAATGTACCGGAGAAGACCGCAGTGGCAACTGCCACAGATGCGGTCTGGAGGGTCATAAGGCAGCGGAGTGTAGGGAAAAGGTGGCTCTACGCCCACCTCCTACAGCGAAGAGAAAACCTTAAAGGTTTTTCGCATGGAGTGAGCCGCGAAGCTATGCAAAGGAGGTGTCGCATATCGACAAAGTACGTTTATGACCAACGACCTTGAAGTAATGCGGAAGCGGTTCCCAGGGTCGCTGGTAGACGTGGGAGGAGGGGTTTTAGTCGGTAAAAATCCGACACTACCCAGGCTGTAGTTGGGTGTCTTTTGAAGATTTCCCCTCCTCATACAAAAAAAAAAAAAATAATCTATAAATCAATCGGTCTATCAATCTATAGATCTATCAATCTATCTATCGGTCTTATCGGTTGGCTTGTGTCTGTGTTTGGGTGTGAGTGAGTGTGAATTTTGTGAGTGGGTATATAGAGTTGTTTTGGTCGGTGCGTGTGTCGGTGGATGAGTCGGTCGTGGATTGGTTTGAAACATATTTCAGAAGCTTACATCAGTGCATTAATCATTGATTTATCATTTTATTGCTCCATCAGTCACCACTTTATTAATCATTGATACATTTATCCATCAACAGATCATCTCATCAGTCTATCAATCTATTAATGCATCAAACATATACATGTATTACATTCATCCATTTATCCACTAAATTTCATCAATTTTCTTGGCTCGACTCCTTGGTGGTGGTGATGTGTGTGTTGAAAGGGCTTGGTCGCTCTGATACGCAGTAGTTTAAAGAAAGAGTTTAGTAGTATAGAGACGACGAGGAGGGAATTAGGGAGCAGCATGTGAGTCTCCCATCTCTCTCGTACTCACTCAAAATGGAAATATATTGTCTGTGAGAGTCATGGGTTTAAGAAGGGGCCATTCTGATGTTTGGTATCATGGTTTTGGACTCTACATATTCTGCTATTCGTTTGATACACTGGGCGCTATATGATTTTAGTCTGTATGACTTTGGGTATTGATTGAATATTGGAATGGAGTGCGGTTGGATTGATTGCCATTCGACAGTTGGTTTTGTGTGGAAATAAAAGCCAGACACTCGGTCAGGCTGGTAGGAGGGCGTGATTGGCTCTTCGATTAATTATTGTTGCTGATCGGCCCTCGCATGACAATGACTATGAACGAAAGATCGCAGATCAAGACGCATGATCTGATAACCCCGCAAGACATGGACGGGTTTCCACCGTGAAAGGGTGCCATGGAGCTTTGTCGATTATGATGTCTTATGGTTGCTTGGGATTAATGTTCTACCTCTGTCGGATCTTCTTTCCCACGTTTCCTGGAAAATGGGTGCATTTTGTTGGGACTCATGAGAATGGTGAGGATTCAATATTGAGGGTGCATTTTTCGTTGAGTGACTAAGAGGGCGAATTAATTAATAAAATAAAATAAAATAAAATAAATAATAAAATATTATCCTCGCAAGATGTTGACCCGTTCTCGCCGTAAAAACGTGCTAGAGCTGTGTCAATTATGATATCTTATGGTTGCTTTGGATCAATGTTCTGCCTCTTTTGGATATTCTTTCCCATGTTTCCTGAAAAATGGGTGCATTTTGTTGGGACTCATGAGAATGATGAGTATTCAATATTGAGGGTGCATTCTTCGTTGAGTGACTAATGAGAAGGAATAAAATAGAACTAAATAATAATAAATAAATGAATAAATAATAAAATATTATCCTCGTAAGATGTCGACCCGCTCTCACCGTAAAAACGTGCTAGAGCTGTGCCAATTATGATGTCTTATGGTTGCTTTGGATCAATGTTCTGCCTCTTTCGGATATTCTTTCCCATGTTTCCTGGAAAATGGGTGCATTTTGTTGGGACTCATGAGAATGATGAGGATTTAGTATGGAGGGACCATTTTTCTTAGAGTGACTGAGAAGGAGTAAACTAATGTAGTACTTGTATATCTGTTTACCTATCTATCCATCCTCCTACCATTTTTTCTGACTATAATCATCATCATCATCATCATCATCATCATCGCTGTTATGATCATAATTTTTTAGTAATCATTATCACTGAGGTCACTGTCGTTATCGGAATCAATGATATGATCATTATCGTCATCATCTTCATTAACACCAGGGTTGTCATTGCCATGGTAATGGTTTTTCAGTGCTTTAATTACGTGATCTATCTATCTATCTATCTATCTATCTATCTATCTATCTATCTATCTATCTATCTATCTATCTATCTATCTATCTATCTATCTATCTATCTATCTATCT
>NC_046662.1:84615059-84623909 GCF_010883055.1 Belonocnema kinseyi | reverse complement strand
AGGACACCACCCAGAACTAGGTCCCTTTCGGTGCAAGAGGAGACGCACCAGGCAAAACGGAAGAGGCGAGGTAGCACTCCTGAAGTGGAAAGATCCACGACGCAGGTAAATGCAGAAGCCTGCCAGGAGTTTATTGAGAGTGTGACTCACCAAGTCATAAAAATGGAGAAACTTCTTAGGGTGGTCTACAAGCCTAAAAAGGAGATCTGCGAAATCAGGAGTTTTCTGGCATACGAAGTGGAGATAGCGCATCTAACGGAGCTTAAAAGCTGGTTGAAGAAAATCGGCGATGGCTCCAAAAAGGCGGTAATGGAGGAGGTCTTGGAAGAGAATGTGCGACTGCGTCTTCAGGCTTGTAACCTGAAGTCGAAATGCCAAAGTCTCTTGGAAGATCAGCAGCTCAAGGGTGCGGCAAGGGAGCCGACACCGTCGACCTCAGGGTTATCTGGGAAAATCCCGGCTCCGATGAAGTCCAAAACCCAAGTTGAGGGTGAGTGGACCGAGGACCCAAGTAGGAGGAGAAAAAAGAAACGTTAAGCCTGACGATCACGGTGTGTCTGTCAAAGCCATCAGGCAGACAAGAACTGGCGATGTGCTCATAGAGCTCAAAGCTAAAAAGGAGGACAGAGAGCGGTTTGGAACAGCTCTCTCAGGGGCTCTTGGAGATAGTGGTGGCGTACGTCACCTTGTTCCAAGAGCCAAAATTGTGATTTACGACCTCGTGGAGACTACCGAGGTGGTAGATGTTGAGGAAGCTCTGAGGGCGGTTTTAGGGGAGCGCATTGGTGCTCCTCCTAAGATCAGCTTGAAAAAGAGGAACAACAGGGGTTGTGTCCTTGCTTTCGTTGAGCTAGGCGCAGTCCCTGCCAGAAAGCTGGAGGTGACTGGTCGACTAAAGATCGGGTGGTTGTACTGTCGGGTGAAGGCGCACAATGCCGCAATCCGGTGTTACCGATGCCACAATCCCGGGCACATTGCCAGGGAATGTACCGGAGAAGACCGCAGTGGCAACTGCCACATATGCGGTCTGAAGGGCCATAAGGCAGCGCAGTGTAGAGAAAAGGTGGCTCCACGCCCACATCCTACAGTGAAGAGAAAACCGTAAAGGTTTTTCGCATGGAGTGAGCCGCGAGGCTATGCAATACCCAAAAGAGACCAGGCAAAGTGTATAATAAATATTCTCCATTATTTCAATATAATTGTTCCTCTTTTTGAACTTTCCTTACTTTGGCGATGTCAAAGATATTGAAATGTTTTTTTTTTAATTACTCATAGTAAGACGCAGTTGAAAAAAATGTTGAAGTCAAAGTTTTTACCAAATTTTGTTATTTTTAAAAACATATGCTTAAACTCAATTTCTGAATAAATCCACTTTTTATTTTCTTTAAATTCTTTTTTAAATATAGTTTGCAATTTGCTTTAAAAGCCCTGTGAAGTCAGGATTTCCCATATTTTTATATTTATTTTCAACGTTTTAATTAGTGTGAGGTAATAAGTAATTCAAGTAGACAAACATAATTGTTTAGGCAATTGAGTATTACTTTAAGTTATATTGTCTTCGAATAATGCTAGAAAGTTGCGGTTTTTTCTTTAATATTCAACATTTTCTCCACTTTTAAAGTAGTTTAAAAAAAATTAGTTTAAGTTTTAAGGCAATTCACCTCATATTGACGATTCTAAATAAAATTAAAAAAAAAATGTATTTTTTCTTGTAAATACATGTTAAGCTTCAAGATTTGACATGAACTTGTTTATTTCATGTAAATTGCCTAGACATTGTTTAACAGATTGTTAAATCGCATCTATTTTGTACTAGCTTTAATCCAACATTGATTGATAGGTCGGGAACCACCAGGGGCTAACTCTTCGCTTGTATGTCTTGGGATTAGTCCCTTCTGGTTCTCGACCATTAAATTTTACTCACATTTTATATCAAATATATGAAATTTTGTTAGCTCAACGTTGAAAATTCCCAAAAATTACTTTTTTTATTAACTTGCTCATACCAAAATAAATTGTATTTTTCTGACCAAGTGCAAACTATGTCGATTAATCACAAAAATGCACAATTTTCAAATGATTGTTTCAATAATTTTTTTAAACTGAAAAAAGAAAAAGGTAATGATTTTTCGGGATACATCATACAGTTGATGAATTGCAATAATAATATTTCAAAATTAACATATTTGGAAATTAATTATTTAGACTTCTTTTTGTTTAAACAATTAATCCCAATTTTTTCTCCATTTAATGAAACAATTAACGAATTATAAAAATATTTTTAGGATAAATTTGAATTCTTTAAATAATTTTTATTTACTTAAACAATGTTTTCATCCTTTAAATCGTGAAACATGTTAATTTGAGTTAGAAATATCATTCTTGAAATTAATCAACATTATTGACATCAAACTGATATTTTGCATTTTTTGAAGTATCTGCGGGAAAAAATACAAGGGGGTTCGGGGCGTCCACATTAAAAGTTATTGTGTGTGAATTACTTCTTGAACATTCCTTAAGAGGCGGCCAAGATGTAGTTCACAAAAAGTTAATAAAATGTACTTATTTATTCATTTTTCTGAAAACTGAACTTGTTTTCTTGAAAACCCCACAATAATTTCAAAAGCCCGGAAAGGGGGGAAAGGGTTCGACCGCCAAAAATCGACAACGACATTTTTACAGATATAAATGTGGACATCCTATTCTTGCACTGATTTAAGACCTTTTTTTATAAATCTCAAAATCTTTAAAAAGTGGGATTCTGAAAATAAAAAATGGATGAAATCATTTTTGAGAAGTCGCTTGTCACAAATCTCTTAACAATTTGATTAAATTTTTATTGTTTTAACTCATAATATGATGTAAATTGCAAATTAAAAATATATTATATTATTTAATATTCTTGTAATAAAATGACCATTTTTTCAAATCGCAGTTTGCTACATTTAAAACACATCTTTTGACCGCTCATGAAATTCATCAAGAAAAAGAGATGACACTGAAGACAGTAGCTACGCAGTCATTCCTTGCCATCAAATTATAATGCCATTACTGTATGCCATGTTGTAATAAATATCAATTAAACGGGGTCCATATCATTTCACATGCGGAAAGTCTCTCTACGGCGAGTCTCACCTTCGGCATGTCACATCTGCGGCTTGTCATATCTGCGGAATGTCTCATCTGCGGCATGTCACATCTACGGCATGCCTCATCTGAGGCATGTCACAACTGCGGCATCTCTTCCGCGCGGCATTTCTCACTGTGAAATTGACATTTTTGCGGCATCTCTTACCAGTAAAAATTCTCCCAGTGGCATCTCTCCTTTCCAAAAAATGTTTAATGTCCAATTAAAATAGGCTAAACTGAGGCACGTCTCCCTGGACTAATTGTCTTCCCGGTGGAACCTCTCCCACGGAAAAATTGTTCGGGTTCATATTAAATTTTAAAACTGCGGCAAGCCTCCCCCCGGAACTAATTATCACATCTGCAGCATCTCCTACCAGCGAAAAGTTTCACCAGTGGCATCTCTCACCCGTGGAAAAATGTTCAAATCCACATCAAAGTGGCAAAAGTGTGGCAAGTCTGTCACGATGGATTGTCACACCTGAGGCATCTCTCGCCCGCGGCAAGACTCCCCAGCGGCATCTCCCATTATGGAAAAATTTTGCAATCCACATCAGACTGGCAAAATTGAAGCAAGTTTCCCACGATTAATTGTCACATTCGCTGCATCTCTCATCAGCGGCAAGTGTCCCCAGCGGTATCTCTCCCCCAAGAAATATTTTTAAGCACTTCCAAAGATGACGTAACTGTGGCAAGCCTCCCCAGCGGCATCTCTCTCCCATGAAAATTTTGTAAGGACATTTAAAAATGGTAAAAGTGCGGCAAGTCTCCCCAGCGGCTTCTCTCTCCCATGAATATTTTTTAAGAACGTCTAAAAATGGAAGAAAATGCAGCAAGTCTCCCAAGCGGCATCTCTCCCCCCAGAAAATTTTATAAGGACTTCTAAAAATGGCAAAAGTGCGGCAAGTCTCCCCAGCGGCATCGCTCCCCCAACAAATTTTCTAAGTTGTTTTAAAGAAGGCAAAAATGCGGCAAGTCTCCCAAGCGACATCTCTGCCCCATGAATATTTATAAAGAACTTCATAAAATGGCAAAAGTGCGGCAAGTCTCTCTAGCGGCATCTCTCCCCCATGAATATTTTTAAGAACTTCATAAAACGGCAAAAGTGCGGCAAGTCACCCCAGCGGAATCTCTACCACAAGAAAATTTTGTAAGGACTTCTAGAAATGGCAAAAGTGCGGCAAATCTCACCAGCGGCATCTATCCCCCATGAATATTTTTTGAGAACTTACAAAAATGCATTTTTTAAGGATTTGTAAATATGGCAAAGCTGCGGCAAGTCTCCCCAGCGGCATCTGTCCCCCAAGAAAATTTTGTAAGGACTTCTAAAAATAGCAAAAGTGCGGCAAGTCTCCCCAGCGGCATCTCTCCCCCATGAATATTTGTTAAGAACATCTAAAAATGGCAAAAATGCGGCAAGTCTCCCCAGCGGCATCTCTCCCCCAAGAAAATTTTGTAAGGACTTTTAAAAATAGCAAAAGTGCGGCAAGTGTCCCCAGCGACATCTATCACCCAAGAAAATTTGTTAAGTACTTCCAAACATGGTAAAAATCTGGCATCTCTCCCCCATGAATATTTTTTGAGAACTTCTAAAAATGGCGAAATGTGGCAAGTCTCACCAGCGGCATCTCTCCCCCAACAAATTTTCTAAGTAGTTTTAAAGATGGCGAAAATTCGGCAAGTCTCCCCAGCAGTTTTTCATCTGACTTGCCTCAGTTTTTCCATCTTTGGAGATAGATGCCGCTGGGGAGACTTGCTGCAGTTGGTCCACCTTTGGAAGTACTTAACAAGTTTTTTCGGGCGAGAGATGGCGCTGGGGATGCTTGCCGCAGTTACGTCATCTTTGGAAGTGCGTAAAAATATTTCTTGGGGGAGAGATACCGCTGGGGAGACTTGTCGCTGATGAGAGATGCTGTGAATGTGACAATTAATCCTGGGAGACTTGCCTCATTTTTGCCAGTTTCATGTGGATTGCAAAATTTTTCCCGAATGGGAGATGCCGCTGGGGAGTCTTGCCACTTTTGCCACTTTGATATAGATTTGAACATTTTTCCAAGGGTGAGAGATGTCACTGGAGAGACTTTTCTCTGATAGCAGATGCCGTAGATGTGACAATTAGTTCCGGGAGGCTTGCCGCAGTTTTAATATTTTAATATGAACCCAAAAAAATTTTCTGGGAGAGAGATACCACCGGGAAGACAATTAGTCTAGGGAGACTTTCCCCAGTTTAGACATTTTTAATTGGACATTTAACATTTTTTTGAAGGGAGAGATGCCACTGAGAGAATTGTTACTGGTGAGAGATGCCGCAAAAATGTCAATTTCACAGTGAGAAATGCCGCGCGGGAGAGAAGCCGCTGTGTAGAAATGTCGCAGTTGTGACATGCTGTAGATGTCACATGCCGCAAGGGTGACATGCCACAGATGTGACATGCCGCAGTTGTGACTTACCGCAGATGAGACATTCCGCAGATGTGACATGCCGCAGAAGAGCCATGCCGCAGATGTGACATGCCTCAGATGTGACATGCCGCAGATGAGACCTTCATAACCCCTGATGAAGAATGCCCACCCATCACTACCAAGAAGGTCAAAAAAGTATTAAGAAGGATGAAGAACTATTCCGCACCGGGACCAGATTGTATCAAAACCTTTTGGTGAAAGAAGTGTCCTTCAACCCATCAGCATTTCGCCCGAATTTTCATCTCATATTTACAGTTGGAAGAGGCGATTCCGGAGTAGTTGGTGGAAGGGCACACAATACTCCTGCCGAAAATAGGCAACTTAGCTTACCCGAATAATTACAGGCCAATCACTTGTCTAAACACACTGTATAAGATATTGACAGCTATCCTAAATGATAGTATTGTTCAAGCAATTGAACCCGTGTGGCAAGAAATGTATGAACAATGAGGCTCAAAGAGAGGCGTAGCTGGATGTCGGGAGAACCTGCTCCTCGATAGATGTGTCTACAAAGATGCAGCATTCTACCAGCGTGACCTATTGATGGCCTGAATTGATGATCGGGAAGCTTTCGATTCGACCTCCCATAGACTAATCATCTGTACTTTGAAAAGCTTAAAGGTTCATCCGCAAATTGTTAAGTGCATAGAGAGATTGATGCCGCTTTGGAAAATTAGATTTACTATGCTATCTGGCAAAAATCGTGTGACAACAAGGTCACCTTTAAGAGAGGTGTCTTTCAGGGCGACACCATGATCCCACTCCTCTTTTGCCTTACATAATAGCCATTATCTCTAGCACTTTGCCATTCCGACGGGTACTTGTGCATCAAACCTGAAGATCGAAAGTACAAGGTCACTCATGTATTTTACATGGACGATCTTAAGATCTATGCTAAAAACAAAGAACAACTACATCTAGCTCTAGGGATTGTCGCACGATATACTAAGGAAATTTGAATGGAATTTGGGTTAGATAAATGCGCCAAGGTTTATTTGAAGCGAGGAAAACTTAATGGCATCCCTGAAGATCCTGAGCTCGTTGAATGAAGCGCCATACGACACCTTTGCGCTGGAGGGACTTATACATACCTGGGCGTGCCACAGAGCCGCATTCAGGATGTGACATCTATAAAGGATACTCTCCGAAACAGATACAGACGTCTCATCCGACAGATTTGGTCTTCCGAACTGTCAGCGAAGAACAAAGTATCTGCAACGAACATGCTTGCCGTCCCGTTACTACTCTATTCATTTGGAGTAGTTCTATGGAAGAAGAACGAGCTCAGATCCCGTGATATCTGGACAAGAAAGGTTATGCACATGAATAAAATCATGCATCTTAAGTCTTCTGTTCCGCGACTGTACATTACACGCCATCAAGGTGGTCGCGGAATATTGATTCTTGAATGTCTTCGCAACAGGATTATTCTGGGAACAGCACAAATAATCGCAAATGGGAGAGATCCTCTTCTTAAAATGGTTAGGAATCACGAAGAAGTGGGCAAGGGAGCGTTTCTGTACAAAGCAGCGGAGGAGGATGCTGAAACACTCGGACTTAACAGTCAATGTCGTGTGATTTAACGTTTTCTTTCCTTAAATCGCCCGGATTGAAGTCTGGTACAAAGGGCTTCATTTTGGCATACCAAGACGGTGACATTTCCACTTCAACATGCCGTCGCCACATTTTGAACCAAGACATTCCCGATGATAGCTGCAGGGCGTGCCATGCACACCTCCAGCATTTAGCTCACATACTATCTAGTTGTCCAACTCATGCTGGAACGACCTACATCCAAAGGCACAATGCGGCACTAAGAGTGCTTTATTACCATCTCTGTCACTCTTACGGCATTAACCTTAATATCGCTCCTCTAAATGCGCCTAGGGAAATCGAGTCAATTGTCAAGGATGGGAAGTGCTGCATATACTGAAACTTTATACTTTCGACAATTGTTTCTGTTGCACACTCGAGGCCAGACATGGTTCTTCTTGACTTCGAGAAGCGAACCATGTTCGTTATCGAATTTTCGGTACCAGCTGACAAAAACATCATAGGCAAGGAGAATGAAAAGAAAGAGAGGTATAGAGACCTTATAAGGAAGTTGCAACGATTGTAACCGGAATATTCTGTTAAACTAATCGTCCTTTTCGTCGGCGCACTTGGAGCTGCCAAGTTTTCACTCGTTAATAGCCTTAAAGCATCCCTGCGTGTCAACAATATGCTAAAACACTTGCGGGAAAAATGTAGAAGGCGGTATTCCTTGGATCGCTCCGTGTTCTCAGGGTGCACGAAACTTTTGTTGAATCGTCGTATTGATTCGGTTACAGACTGTAACCACCTATGTTACGGTCATGAGACGTGGTTGTGGCTGAAATTTTACCGCGATTTCGTTGGGAGCAGGTGCTATTTTTCAGATTAGCACCTGCTCCCGGCGAAATCCTGCGGTTGTCCTTATGACAAATTTTTAACACACACACACACACACATCAATATACGTTTTGATTTCACTAAATTTTTTGGGTTATAAGTAGTTGTACATCAATGTTTTTTATGTGTATGTATTTTTGCGGTGAATTGTAAATAATATTTCTTAAGGCCTATACCACTTTTTTGGTGTTAAAAAATTTGTTATTATAAACAATTTGCTGACGTTTTTCAACCTGTATTTCAGGTCCTTTTCAAGGCTTCTTCTAGAAGAACAATACAAATGTTAAAGAATAAAATGGAAATTACTTAATTTCTATGTGCTCATTAGTCTTTGATGTTTACTTACTATGAACATAAAAGAAATATCGCTGAAAACTACGTTGAAATTTCGATTAATTTCTTATCATTGTTATTGTTCGGGAATTTTTTTATTAAAAAAAAGAAGTTAAATAACCAGAATATGCATTGTAAAATTTAAAATTGGTTTACAAATTAAAAACGTATGATTTACGATATAACCTAAAAATCTCATCTGAAACAGAAATTGTTTATGAAAGAGTTCGGTTATTAATTTCGAAATTTTGTATTTAGTATTTGGATAAAAGTTATAATGTATGTTATTTTTCCTTTTGCTTACCTTTCAATGTGCTTTATGTATGTAAAATACTTAATAATTCAATCTAAATGATTTTGCAACTTGAAAAATCTAAATTTTTGGACCACGTAAAGAATACCAGGTGTATACATATGAAACCGGTATTTTTTCAAGAAAAAAACACATTTATTTCAAGAGAATGATAACAAATATTTTATTTAAAGTATGCGCCCTCG
>NC_046662.1:84609114-84614959 GCF_010883055.1 Belonocnema kinseyi | reverse complement strand
TATTTTTGGCGTTTTTGGCGCAGAGCACGGTTCAAATTGGCCAATTGTTGTTGGTAGCGTTGTTCTGCGAGCTGTTTTTGCGTCTGACCATCGTCTTCATCGTCTTCATCCATTCGATGAGATTCTATCGCCGATTTACCCAAATGGAAACAGAAAATTAATGCTCCCCGCAAATCGTTGTTTGAAGGCACGTATTTCGACATTTTCAAGAGCGAAAAAAATCACGATGTCATATGAAACTTGAAATGTTTGGTATTGGATATTGTTGACAGATGACAATACGCCAATTAGCACAAATGGTAAGTTCCGACAGTGCCTACAAGTGTGCCTACTGGCCGCTAAATGGCAATACCGGTTTCATATGTATACACCTGGTAATTCTCTTTGAGTAGTAAAGGTATTTTACAGCCAGACAATGTTCAACCCAATATTAGGTAGTAGCTTACAATTTTGGAAAAGTCTAGTTATTCAATTATGAAGTTTAAAATTGTTTAAATGTTAAATTTCATAATTATAAATACCAAGTCTTTAATAATGAACAATAATGGTACAAAATTTGAAGAATTCAAACCTAAAATGTTCAATATTGAACATTGATAAAAGAAAAATTTAAACTTTTGTACAAAATTTAAAATTTAGTCTTTCCAAGTTAGAGACTTACATCAGATCTTAACTTTATAAAATTTTAATCATTTTAGATCGTAGCATTAAAAATTTAACCATTTTAAATTTGCCTCATTCAAAATTAAATAACAAAAATACGAAAGAAATGCACGATTTTACCTTTCACGCATTGAGAAATAAGCAGCGTTAATTATAATGTTCTAATTGTAAGTATAACAACATTTTGAGCAACAACCTTATAAAAAATGATAAATAAATTGAAATTAAGCTACAATTTTTTTATAGGTCGGGAATTTTTATCGCTTATGCGCATTAATACATTTCATTGTAAGAATGACATAATAATGGAATAAATGAGCTAAGAAATACAATTCAGACGCACGTTATCTCAAACTCTAAACCCCAATCCAGGTAATTTCAGTTTATTCTAGCTATCTTTGAATTTTTCGCAGGTACGATTTTGGTAAATATTTGGTATTAGCTGTCAATCTTTAATCTAACACTGCTCAGCTTTTACAATTTTTAGAGGAAATGTTTATTTCGCATGATTTTATAAAACAAAAAAAATCTATCTTTTAATTTTTTGGTCAACTGTAACATGAATGTCAAACGATCTTCTATCCTCCCTACTCTTCGATGAAGTTGTCACTGCTTCCCATGCACGAGGTAGTCAGTCCGTTTGGTAACCCTGACCGGCGAAGCCCGTTTATGATAAAGAAGTCCTGCAGTATAGTTCCGGCATAATAAATAGTATTTACTAGCTATTCTTCCGTCCTGTTACAAAATTAGCGATCCTGTCATGATAGGAGTACAGGATCTTGTTTTTACAGCGCAACTTATAGATGAAAGCACCCTGTCTTTGGATGACATTCTGGAAAATGAAAATGACTACGGTGTTTAATATTGAGAGATAAATCCAGGAATCCGGATTGCTACTACTACTTACTTTTTTGAGAAGATCGCGTAAATGCAGTCTTTAAAATCAACATAAAACATATTGTTACGCACCCGAGACACACCAAACACTTGCAAAATACCACACATGCAGAAACTTTCACAGATTCTGTTAATTTCATGCCTGAACCATTTTCTGTCGCCCCCATTATGGCGACGGAGGATTCGTCAAAATAAGATCCTGAATAAACTTCAAATAATCGTTTAGAAGCAGGTCAGACTTGCAACTTGCCTGATGTCTTCAAACCAGGAAAATCTGAAGCGAGATGACGGAATTAGAAACTTCGCACATTTTAATAATGCCTTGGTTGTTATGACAGTTTGGTCTGACAAATGAACCAAAAAACAAGATCAAACTGATCCAGATTGACAGATCATTATGATCTCGAGAGGCAAATGATCGTTGGAGCAAAATGCTGTGCAACAAAATTGATTCTTTTTTTTACTTTGGACTATTTTTCAACTGAGAAATTAATTGGAAGTACTGAGACAGTGATTTTTTTATAATCAAAAAATTAGAAGCGCGTATAATGAATTGATTTATACATTTCAATCAGAATATTCATCCGGAATAGAGCGGAAATTAATCTTTTAAATCGAGGAAAAATTTGCCACCAAGAGGTACGTTATGAACTGACGTAATGAAATTAACCATCAAGTGCGATCTTTAAAACCAATCTTTTTGGACCAAACTTTATAGAAAGCCCTTGAAGCAGAAATGTGGTGCAGCTAACGTTTGCGAGCGAAATTTTTAATGAACTCCCGACCAATGCATCCAAGTGGTCTCAGACTAACCATGAGGAACATATCGGTATCTGTGGACCGAAATCAATAGCCAAAATACGAAACCAGCCCTCCGATAGTTTGAACCACGGATTACCTTTATAACATAGGATGCAAATAACTTGTAACTTCTCTAAGAAACCGGGACATTTGGAGAAACATTGCTACGCGAAATCAATGCAACAGGGCTTTTTTAATGGAACAACTCAGAGAAGACCGCCAGAGATCAGAAATATCCAGGAGATGGAAATTCTACAAGAACCGTTAGAATGCTAAAGTGATATCAGAGGAAGAGTACAAAATCGACCGCTACGAATAGTCTGCAGATTTTCGGCAATCAGCGTACGATTGCAATCAATACAAGGAAAACATTCTGATGCATGCGTCGGTTGCTTATTAGTAGCTTCAGGAGACTTAATTAATCTCATTAAACATTTTGAAGTATCCGTAGAAAAAACACTATTTGAGTCGAGAAAACGTTTTTACATGGGAGAGATATAAACTTCTTACCACGGAGTGAGATTCACATACTTAGGAAAATTGCGTTCATTTCACATAGTCAATAATGATTTTCCCTTACCAGAAGATGGTCTCAACAACCGATCATTCTTTAATGCATATGATAAATATCATAAAGCTAAAGACCTTCTTTACGTTGATATTAAAAAATTGACCATTTATGAGGACGAAACATTTGTTTTGGGAAACACAGCACAGGTTACTCGGATCAAACTTGTAGAAAAGGATCAAGATATTTACATATATAGAAAATCGCGAATCAATCCCCTGCGAATTTATGAAATAGAGAACCAAGCATCAGTTGTGACCCTGTATAATTATCCGAAAACTTATTTATAGAAAATGATAGCAGGATACAATGCCATCTTTAACTTTAAAGGAGACTCCTTTCCATGTAAAGATTTAGTAGAACATGAAATAATTTAGAAAACCGCCAAAATAGAAAATATACAATTTTATTGTCCTCCTTAATGTCATAAAGCAAAAATAAAAACACAAATGTATGACTTGAAACAAAAAGGAGTCATACAAGATTCCAAATCAATCTTTAATTCGTCGATTTGGGTGGTCGCAAAGAAGGAAGACGCGTCTGTCGAGAAGAAGTGGTACATAGTTATAAGTTTTCGAAACATAAGTAAGGATAAACAAGGTCATTTTGACCTTATTATATTACCGTTTGAGCTCAAAAGTGGGTTCTGCAAAGTTCCAAAGAATGATAGGCAATGAGAGAATTAGTAGGAAAAAAGTGTTTTGGTTATCTCGATGACATTGTCGTATTTGGGTCAACCTTGAAAGAGTTTAATGAGAATTTAATAAGGTCATTTGGAAGATTATGAAAAACAGGCTTAAAACTTGAGCCTGATATGTGCAAGTATCTACGTCTGGAATTCTAATACTTGGGACATCTCATAACGAAGGGCCGTGTGAAACCTAACACTGCAAAGATACAAGCAGTGCGTGATTCTAAATCACCACAGAATGTCACACAAGTTCAGAGTTGGTGACAAGTTCAGGTGGTCTTCCGAAAGAATATGTCAAAAATCTTGTCGAAAGCACGCGTCGGAGGTGACAGGCAATTATTGATGCTGCATGAGACTGGACCTGATATTTGTTAAGTTCGAGTTCTCTATAAATTTAATTATTTCGAAAAGCATGCTTAAAAAATCTCTGACATTTCCAGATTTTTCAAGTTTGCCAGGTTATTAGATATCCTGTAGTTTTCTAGATAAGAGAAAAAATGATGAAATTGCGAATGTTCTATTATAAAAAGGAAACATATTTCAACCAACTTTATGCGTGGGCGCAAATTTCAAGAGCCAACATTTCTTGCTTCGATTATAATAAATTAATACAATATTTAAAACATTTTAAATGCAAATGAGCGTTTTTAAGTCGACTTATTTAGCTAATTTAGGTCGTCTCCCAAATATCTAGGTGCGCATTTTTTGAAAACAATTTTTGAAACTAAGCAACTACTAACCAAAGGTTGATTTAACTAGAGGTGTTTTTTTGTTTGAATAAAAAACTAATAAAAATCAAACTTATTGTGTGATATTTATTATCACTCGCAAGAATAATTCTTGACATTTATTTTTTACAGATAATTGTCTTCAAATGTTGACCACAACTACGTCTATGCAACCTGCCTAAGCAACGAGCATTTATACAGGTATCTGGCGAATAACAGAAACAATGTTGGCTTGCAGTGCCTCAAGTGTAGCTGGGTTATCCACGTAGACGAGCTGCCAAGTTGCTGGGAATGACGCCGAGTCGATTATTCGTGGTCTTCACGTAGACTCTCAGATATAGCCGCTAAATTTTCGTCACTACGTGCTGGAGGTGATCTATTCGGTAGAGTATCATCCAATAATGAATATTGTTTCTCCAATTTGTGGATGGTATTACGAATAGTTTAGAAGGCCGACTATGAACAGAATTTGACCAGGGAATTCTATTTAATTGAATCGGGTTGATTTTTTCTAGCTAAAACTATTCTGGTTAATACTTCTGGTAACAAAAGTGTCGATCTTGTGTTGATTTCTAGAGATCTGTCTTATGTCTCAAGTCATGTTGATGGACGTGGCAAGGGACGCTTGTGTGTAAATGTCCAATTCTCGAACAATCGCGTTTTGTTAATTGTGTTTTCAGTTATATAACTATAAATATTTATAGTGAAACTGAAATTTAGTTGTATTATAAAAAAAAATTGCGCGTCATCTGTCTAAACACTCGTGCTACAGAAATACTTCCAAACCAAGCACATATTTTTTCGCTGTCTTTGAAAAATATTCTCGAAAATATTAACATCGTTGACAATAAATAAACAAAGTTAATGTTCAAGAATTTTGGAGTTGACCAAGTGATCTACATGAATTTAATTGAAAATCACGAAAAAATAGTCTTAATGAATAGCTTTAGAAACAGAACTCATCAACAATATGTTACTTTTGCTTCGTGTGTTCTACCTATCGCCATTTCTTAATAGACACATATAGTCACATATAGATTATAGAGAGATGAAATTTTCGAGAAGTGGAGCATAGTTGCTGCATTCTGTTGTCAGAAACTTTGGTTACATTATTTTTTATGGAAAAATGTAACATGTGGTCCATGTAATTTTAGAGGACGTAAGGAAGATCCCATGAAGCTTACGAGAACCTCTGGTTAAGCTTACCGGAATATCTGGTTATGTTGACCAGAATGTTGTATTCTTAAACTACTAGAAAACTGTCTAGTCAAGATTTCTGGTTAACCTTACCAGAATTTCAAGTTAAATTTACCCGAATTTATTGAAACATTAACCAGTAAATTGTACCATAGAAACTTCTAATACTTTTAACTATAGAATTGATAGTAAGGACATATTTAACACTCTATTCTAGTTGAATTAACCAGAAATCTGGTGGGTTGAACGAAAATTTTTTTCAAGTTTGGTTTCTGAATCGGACGCTTAGTTTGTTATAAT
>NC_046662.1:84598463-84609014 GCF_010883055.1 Belonocnema kinseyi | reverse complement strand
AAATAATATAATTAGTTAAAAAATGTTTTAAAGAAATTCTCAACTAGATATTCGGAAGACGAATCTTAAGGCGTCTTTAGTTTTTTTATATGACTCTTAGTTTGCTTATAATTAATTAGAGTCGCTTAAAATCTATATCTGTGGTAAACTACTCTGCCGTAAAAACTGACAACATTTATAAGGTAATGCAAAGGGGAATTATTTTCGATCACCCAGAACTGACCTAAACAAAAATATTCTCAAAGTTTAAAAAAAACTAAAATATTGCATTATCTAAAAAAAGGTTAGAGGTATGTGATAACTGAAGGTTTTATAGAATCTTCTAAAGAGCGATGATTTTTGTACAATCCACATTAAACCCATTAGAAAAAATGTCAAATTTAAAAAATAGTAATTTTGACTTATATCGAAAGCGGCGAGATAAAAGCGAAAACTGACCAAATGTTTAGGGTTTTTATAAGGTGATTTTTAAAGAGTTCGTCCAGGTGGTGCTTATCTTTCGAAATCTGCCAATAAATTTTAAAAACATTAAAAAGTTTCTTAAATGGCGTACATTTTTTTGTAATCAAATATTAAATATTTTTTTTACTATATGAGATACGCAAAATTTTAAATAACAAAGTTATTCCTTCTGAAAAGCTCTACAACAAGTTTCTCAACTTTTTTTTTGATATTTCGCATAAACGGTGCAAAACTTCAAAAAATGGTAAAAAATTTATTGTAGCTTCTAAGAAGGAACCAATTTAATTTTAAATACTTTTTCTGCAGCGGATTTCAGAATAGTGTGAACACTCTTGTTCACTTACAAAAACAAAAAGTAAATATCTTATTTGCATGAAAAAAGACGACAATTAAACAAAAATTTCGCCATTTTTCTTCAGAAGAAAAAAGTTTTTGGCATCTGGTTTGAAATTTTTGTTTTAATACTAGAAGGAAACTTCACAACCAATTTCATGGCTTTTGTAACAAATAGAGAAAAATTAAAAATAAACTAATTATACTAAAAGGGGTTTGATGGTCGACGACTCTAATCTAAAGCGGTACTAATATTTGAAATTTTTTATAAATTTATGATTTTCAAAATTTGTTCTGATTAATTCAGATTGATGTTAACGTTCGTGCACGGATTCAAAATGTTTTAAAAGTTGGTAACAGTACGGATGGGCCTCAAATGCATTCGCATTGAACTGTCGCAATGGAATAGACTGAAATGTTTTGAGACGTATTAAGAAGTATTGAAAAGACTTTTTGGTTGAACCTCGGATTCATTGGATTGAACGCAAGGATTGATGTTTTTGTTGACGCACGCTTTCTAAAGGATTGCATGGTGCAAACCAACTGAAGAGGATTGAAAAGATTGGTACTTGCTTGGGATGAGTCTTGGATTCATTCATATTGGACATTGAATTGAGAAGGAATGAAAGTTTGTTTCAGATTTGGACATTTGGACTGGTGTAAGATTTAGTCGGATTTATTCAAATTGAAATTCTAAAGTTCCTGCGGATTCAAAAGAATTAAAGTCTTTCAGATGAGCCTAAAATACATTCGGAATGGGCTGGTGGATTGAAAAGTGTATCAGGACGTGCCTCCGATCTATTCGGATTGAATTTGGATTAGAGACACATGAATTGAAAACTTTCTTCACATTGCTTCGATTTGATTCGTATAAGTTTGCGTATGTGCAATAATTATAAAAAATCCAATCAAACAAAATATGACTTTGGTGCAACTATTTTTAAACTTTATTTGACGTCAGTCTTTTGATTATCATATTCCTTATCTTGAATGAACTCCAATGGATAAATCGCGGAAACAAGCTTTGTTTCCAGGCAGTCTGAGCCACTGAAGAGCAAATCATCGAAAAGAAAACGAAAAACGCAGACATCTGAAGGTACCGCCTCGATTTTGTCGACAGGTTTAGAGCTGCAGAGAGCAAGAAGGTGTTTTACAGAAGCTCGGTAAAGTAGTCTCTTGGTCGACGTCGACGTCGGGGCGCCGTCTTCAACTGGCTGGATAAATACCCGTAAATTTTCACCGTCACATATTAAGTGGAACCGGCTTGCACCAAACGGCCTCGTCGTTTATATTATAAGTTCTCCACGACAAAAAACATCAAATATATAGACTGTCATAGCCTACATTTGATGTTTTTTGGTTTCAAATAAACCCTGGCGCCGTCTCTATTGCTTCGCGTAAACCCTTCCTAAGGGACTGCAACAATATTCCTGCTTATCCATATTTAATGACAAATTGTTGTCATAATGAGCTTGAAAATAACAAGCTTAACTGCCTGCGTCGACAATTGTTGAGCCTGGATGAGTGGATGCCGAAGACCACACGGAAAAAAGTGTTATGCGAATAGCCTGTTTATAATTTACAAGATTTACGATGAGAAGAAAGCTAGCTTTTAACAAACATTAAATTCTTCCTAAACTGATGCTAACTTTTTTGTGAGGATTATAAGAAACACGCAAGCTTAATGAAAATAGTCCAAAGTTGTCAATTTCATCAGATCCGAAATTTGATAGTATTGCAAGTATGAAATTGGAATAAATTGTAAGATGATGGTATTGGGAGATTGAGGAAGGAATCACGAGACGTGACTCGTGAGCAGAGGTAAAACAAGTGACATTTAATTCGAAAATCGGCATGTAACTCAGGCAGTAAGAATGTCATCACCATTACGTCCTACTATTAGGTGATTTTCGGTTCACCCTTTGTGGCTAGTTTAGTGTCATTTCCGTGAGCAGTGTAAGGTATGCACAGCCTGAAACTGATTTGAACCAGCGTCTGACTGATCTAATTAGTCGGCTAATTAACTGACTCGTACGATTGGAGGTCCATTGCACGTACCAGAGAACGTAAATCCGTTTCGTAACAGAGAGGCAATGTGCCTTTAGTGATGATTCATGTAAGAAACGGTTTGCACATTGTCCAATATATACTGTATAAGCTCTAGCTTTCCATCCGTACGTACCATCAGTATCACTCGAGACGATCGTAATTCACGAAGCCTTTGGAGACACAAAGCATTGCATATTACCAAAGACCTCTTGATTTCTGTATTGTTTAGAATGTGCAAGAATCACATGCGAGTATTTTTTCTCGAAAGAACGCTACTTATTGCACATTGATTGGATATACCGATAATTATCACCAATTTATATCAAAGCTTTTGGAATCAATCAAAAATCAGTTTTAGCAATCCAATTGATCAATATTTAACAATCGACAATATTCAGCCGATTCGTCTTTAAATTTCAGGATTAATTGATTAAATTCATCTCCAGGGTTATTTTCAGGAAATTTTGATTAATGAACTATTTCTAAATATATTTAAGTTCTTGTGTCTATATCGCAAATTAATGGTACTTTCTGAATGCTTTGGCCTAAATAATAAACGTAAATACCTACTTCTGAAATATTTTAAAATCAATTTCTTAATAAATAAGAGCAATTAAAAATAACAAATATAATGTTATTACAATTCATTTTTAAAAACGCGTATTCACTATTTCGGGAGCCTAAAAAAAATGGGAGCGTACTGGAAAGAATATTCGAAGTGTTTGTATAAAATAAAACAAATAAAAAATTTTATTATTGGGGTTCAAGGTGGGGCCAAAGGCTTAAAATACAGAAAAAGACCTAATTTAATTAAAATATGTAATTAATAAACGTGCTATCTCCTCTCCAGAGAAACCTTCGAAGTAAGATAGCTCTGAATTGCATACCTGCATATATCTTTTAATATCAAGAGAAATTAACCTTTAACATCTAGATGGCTATCCTATAGTTATAGATTGAATATGTTAACCCTAAATATCTAGATGTTAAGTGTGAACATCCATTTTCTCCGTGTGGCGGAGGCAAAATGGTGACCTTTTTACAAACCAAAAAAAAACATGGAATTTGTATAAAGATTTGTTACTAAAGGTTTCTGGGATCACAACTAGAAAAATGGATGTTTACTCTTAAAATCACGATGTTTCATGTTAACATATTTTATAGTTAACTATAGGCTTCTTAAAGAAGAAACATCACTTGCGTCAACCATTTTACTCTATCCAAACAATTTGCAGCATTATTATTAATTTGTACCAACAAAATATTAGTAATAATATTTTTCCACAGGTTCACATATGACCCGAAATGGCATCGAACGACATTCACTGTAAGCTTCATTAAGCGACCGAAAGAAGCTTGGTGTGTCATTCTGTACGAGTTAAGCATCTTGGATTGTTGAGTCTAAGATAAAAATATAATTAAGCCTAATATCTCAAGGAGATAGTAGATGTCATGTATTAATATCTGTATGTTTTGTAGTACTATCATATACTTTGAATATCAACTAAAGGGTTGCAGTATAGAACTAGATTACCAACAAACCCAGAATTTTTTAGGAGAGCGAAATAACATTCTATAAAACCGAAATCACCCTTTAAAGATAAAAGACAACTTTACTCCCGACCGGAAGTATTTCTGAATCAAGACTAAAAATTAATGATTAAAAAAACATCCAATTTCAAGAAAAAGAATGTGGGACTTTACAATCTCAAAGTGACAGTAACTTAAAACTGGAACAGGAATGGTTGCGAATAACGATCAAAAGTCCAGTTTTTAGTTTAAACAAAAAACAAAAACTTACTTCGGAGATGTTGAGTTTCTAAATTGAGGGAGGATGAGTAAAATTAGAGAAAGTTAACTAATTCCAAGTAAATCATTCAAGAATTTGGATGTACAAATTTAATGGGTTTTGAAAATCGGCTTTGAATAGCGACTAAAAATATATTTACTAATTTAAAAAATAAAATAAAATCTTTCCCCCGAGATATGGGGAAGCTGAATGAAAATAAAAAAGTGTTCATTTAAAAAAAATTATTCTGTTCGTGATCAAATAATGATTCAGTGAGACGGTATCGCACTGTAATATGTTAGTTTTTCGCTGAAAGATGTATAATTAAAAGAAAGGTATATGTTTATTTAAAAATAAATAATAACGTTAAGAAATATCGTTTCTAATTTCACAGCAAAAAGTTAAGTAAAAAAAGCCTTATAAAAATAGCTTTTTGTAGGAAATGGAGATTTAAGATTTTAAACTGGAATTTGATTGATACTTTGGTGCTGAAGAAAGTAAAAGTAGTTTTTATTTAAGAGCTCTTTCTTTAAAAAAAGAAACATTTTATTATTCTAATGTATTCGAAACTTTTAGGTAGAGAAACATGGTCAGTAAATGGTTTAAAAAAATATATAAGCGGTTAGGAAATTAAAAAAAGACGAAGAAGATGGGAGACAAGTACAGAGTTAGCTATCTGATTTTGAATCAGCAATATTTTTATTTCACTATATTAAAAATGAGATTTCGAACAAATAATTTTAATCAAACATGTATTAAATCTTTAAAGAATTTTGTATGCAAAAAGAAGATATAGCCTGTACTTTATTATACGTCTTCACGTTTTAGATTTTTAAAAAAACTTTTTTTTTTACCACCCTAATGTACATATTTTCAAGATGTTCTGTAGTTCTTAGTTTCCTTTAAACAATGAAAATTTGTTTAGCAAATTCGAAGATTTTAAATTTAGTGAGGGCCCTCGATAGCTGTCTGTTTTTGAACTGACACCTCTTTTCCTTTCAGTCTGAGATTTTGTCGTGTGGTTGTTTCGTCTGTCCGCGAAATTTATGAGAAGTTGGAAGAACGATGTCCATCGCGTGGGTTAGGCTAAATTGGTATCGGTGAATCAACTTGCAAATGAGAAGAGACGAGAGCGACGAAACTGTTGAGTTGAGCTCTTGAAGAAGAGATGCGCCGAGAAGAGAACCGGGTCTAGACCGACAAATCCCCAAAAGACTCGTCTCAATGATCTACATATGGTTTACAAATTTCTCCTATCATTGCACTCATTCGAGCTCGATGATAATGCTTCCATGCTTAACGGTAATATGGTAGTCTACTTATGCAAAGAAAATCGGAAGTTTTGATGAATATATGTTAATTGCACTACTCTCTAATTTTTTCATGTAGTCCGGTCAGTTTGGGCGTGAATATCTCAAAGAAAAAAAATGGTACAAAAAAACGGTATATGCTACGCGAATTTGTATTTATTTTTGCGTCGATTGCATGCTCAGTGGTTATTGTGTAAAAATGTGGTGAGGAACTGGTCATCCTTTATTCGCCGAAGAGCACCGAAATAATGCGCTTCAAGAACATAGGTCAATTTTGACAAGCTCCTATATTGTCAAATTTGAGTAGAAAATTTCGATTTTTTTAAAATTTATTCTTCGAAGCTCTGACAACTTATATCTTTTTCAGAAATTTAATATTTTCATAAACGTGGCTATAAAGTAGTTGACAAGAAGAAAAATTATCTTCAATACTATTGCACCTACCGCAACAAGCCAAACCTGTTAATGTTTGCAATATGATAAGTATTAACAGCATATAAATAGATTGCATAAAAACTATGTTTAATAGAAATAATAAGTATTTTAAATGCTGGCATATTTTAACTAAAATACAATAGCTCCTTTGTGTATGCGATAGTGCCGTCTCTTTCGTTTGCCACTTTGCGGGGTTTAGAAAGCAAGATCGTATCTACTCTGGGCGCACTCTAAGTGCACATGTTATTATCTATCCGGATAATATGAAACTAAAATTATACATATCAATACGCAATAAAATAATGAAAAATAATTAAAAAAAGGCATTTTTGAATTTTTGAAATTAGATTGAAAAATATTTTAGGATACGTGAAAATAGAAAATAAATATTTTTTTAAATAAAAATCAATAATAATTTGTAGGGCTATGCATTTCTTGAAAAGTTTTCTAAATATTTAATACTTAGCATGGTTTAGATTGGCAGTGCAGCAGCAATGTAACAGGTACTCTTTTCGAACTTGACCTGCTCCTATGTTAAAGCTGAAAGCTCTTCAGAGTCCCAAATTGCCACATTCTTATCGTAATCGTATTACATTTCTACAGATGTCTTTGTCATATTCCATTGTTAATTATTAATATTTCAGTTTAAAATGTAGATATTGGTATTAAAAATGTGTTAGTACTTGGATTCTATTAAGTTATTCATATAATTAATATTATTCTATCAATTGGAATTAATGATCAATTGTTATTCATTTAATTTTCAATAAGTAGTGACTTAGTGTCTAATTTCAATTAAAAATAATGACTAGCAATGTAATGTTTATTAATAATTATGGACTAATTATTAAGTACGCGTGTATAGCGGACAATGTTCGAGTGAAAAAAAGTTAATAATTAATCATTTACTAAGTATAAAAGAAAAAAATCCCCTCCACAAAAATATAATTATCAAGAAAAATGCAAAGTGATACATATTAGCGCTGATAGGGCAGGGTGTAGATGTATTATGTGCGCGCTATACAGCCCTGAACTGAGGAACCAGAAGCTGCGTGCTACTGTGCTTCAAAGCCTGCCCGTTTCTCTGAATGTACCGCTACATTTCAATGAAACAAGTTTCCTCACTTTGTCATTATTAATCGAACGTTTTTATATGGTATTAATTCTTATCCTTTTGCAAACATTAGCAGCTTTGGCTCGTTGCGGTAGGTGCAATAGTATTGAAGATAATTTTTTTTCTGGGAAACTACTTTATAGCCACGCTTATAAATATATTTAATTTTTAAAAAAGATAGAAGTTGTTAAGGCTTTGAAGAATAAAAAAAAATCGAAATTTTCTAGGCAAATTTGACGATACAGGAGCTTCTCAAAGTTGGCCTACGTTCTCGACGTGCATTATTTCGGTGCTTTTCGGCAAATAAATGATGACAGCTCCTCACCACATTTTTGCACAATAACCATTAAGCATGCAATCGACGAAAAAATAAAGACACAATGGCATAGAATATACGTTTAGTCGAGTCGAGGTGAAAACAAATCCGGTAATCCGCTAAACTGCTCGGTTATCTAAACAGGTAATCCAGCGTAATCCGAGTAGTTTAATTCCGTGTAATCCAACTATAATCCACTCTTAATTTAATTATTTTGAAGTAAGATAAATAATGCAAGTAAAGACTTGTAATCCACATAATTCGAAGTAATTTACATAAGTAATCCAATTAGTTATTACTATTTCGTTGCAAATTTTTGTCAAATATTTAACTATTTTTCTAGTTACGAATTCATGTATGTTGTCAAAAATGATTCTTTTTCGTCAAAAAATTAATCTCCTTGGTAGATACTGCATGTTTTTGTTTGCAAATTTAACTTATCGGTGAAACATTATATCTATTTTCTAGAAAATTTAACTATATCATTAAAAAATTCTTCTTTTTTCTGGAAACAACCTTTTGTAACTTAATTTTTTAACAATTTACAATTCAGTTAAAAATGTACCTTTTTACATTGAGAAAGTATTAGAATTGTCGGAAATTAGAAATCACAATTTTTCAACGGATCTCCACGATTTAAGACCCTCTGAATCCGAAAATCAGGTTTTCACGATGGCGTCTATCTGTCTGTCCGTCCGGCCGTCCGTTCGTCCGTCCGTAAACACGATAACACTCGAAAAAATGAGAAAATCAAATCCATCTTTGGCACACTTATTTTAGGACCTTAAAGAAAGGACGAGTTCGTGAACCAGCTATTTTTTATAAAAATTCAAAAAGTGAGCGCATTTTGAAAATTTTTGAGACCACTTTTTTTCTGAATTTGAAAATTCTATGTACGGATATTTATAATATTAAAAAGAACGAACAATTTGTCCTTATGACTTTTTTCGATAAAATGAATATTTTCAGAGATATAGCGTTTTCAAAATGTTTTAAATCAACCGAAAATCTAAATTTGAAGTCAAAAAATGCACGATATGAAAAAAAATCAAGAAAAGAAAAACATTTCTTTTTGAACACCCTACAAAAACATCATTACAAATTTTTGGATTTTCTTGGAAAAACGATAATTCAAATTTAAATTGCAGAAAAAATAATGAAAAAAAAATCCATTTTGTGGACAAACTATGTAGGATACGAAAAAAAATTAATTAACAAAAATTGTTATCCTAAAAAGATCTAGAATTTCGTTAAGGATCACTTCTTGATAGGATGCGTACTTTTTGTTTTATTCGTGAAAAATAACAATGAAAAAAAAATAATAAAAAAATGTGTGGAAAAACGACGAAAGTTACGAGAAAAAAAATCAACAAAACCTGTTCACAAATATCGGTCGTAAATCGAGCGCGCAGCGCGAGTGTCACGATGAGAATGTGTACCTCAAAGCCTACAGAGCTTTGAGAAACTTAATCTGTGACAATACTTAATTAAGTAGAAAATTCAGAACGCGAAGACGCATATAAATACTGCCATCTAAAAGAGATCTTTTTGATACAGTTTTTTTCAAGCATTCCAAATGCAAAGAATAAATATCCGAGCGCGAAGCGCCGAGGTGTAATTATGTCCGAGCGCGAAGTGCGGGGTAACTCATTATCGAACGCGAAGCGCGAGATTTAAACGTCGCGCGCCCTAGGCGTGTTTAAACTTGCGAGCCGCGCGCGCAGCGCGCGATGAAAATGTCCCCCGAAGCGGACAGATGTTTATTTAAAAATTGAACTACAGCTCCCGCAGCTCCACTCCCCAATCCTCACAGCGCTGCGCCAATTCTCGGAAACATTAAATGGAGGATTCTTAAATCTAGGTTTGACTGTATTTGCTTGAAAATTTTAGTATTTGGTTCAAATTTGTTTTCGTAAAAAATTAATCTCCTTGTTTGAAAGTTCAGCTACTTGGGTAAAAATCCATGTAGTTTGTTGAAAATTCGTCTTTTTCGGTCGGAAATTAAGTTCCTTAGTTGAATTTCATTTGTTTGACAATTATTTTTTTGTTAGAAATTAATGCATTTTGTTCAAAGTTCGCCTTTTTGGTAGAAAATAAATCGTCTTAGTTGATAATTAATTCACGTTTTTGGTTTAAAATCCACCTATTTGGTTAAAATATAATATATTTTGTTAAAAATTGAACGATTCTGTTAAAAAGTAATCCTTTTTGGTTTAAAGTTAACAGGAGCCTATAGTTTAGGTGAAGTGATCTAATTTAATTTTATGTCATTCAGAGTAATCCTATGCAATCCAGAGTAACCTTAGGCAATCAGATATAATCCAGGGTAATGCATCAACCAAAAAGTTTGGTACGCTCTACAACAATTTTGGTAGGCACAACAAAACGTTTTATTGGTTAAAAAAATATATTTTGTAGAATTACCCAGATTTTTGTAAAAGCAATAGATCTATTACAAAACAAATACATTTGGCTGAATCGAAGCATTTGTTCTTCTTCTAGTATTTGGTTTCATTTTGTTAAATAAAGTAAAAAAACTACATGTGTTCCTAATCCTAAATTCAAAAGTCAAATCTATAAAAACCACTATCAACAGTGTCTTTTTCTATAGAAATCTAACTCTAAACAGAAACCTTTAACTTACCAGGTGTATACATATGAAACCGGTATTGCCATCTAGCGGCCAGTAGGCACACTTGTAGGCACTGTCGGAACTTACCATTTGTACTAATTGGCGTATTGT
>NC_046662.1:84575401-84598363 GCF_010883055.1 Belonocnema kinseyi | reverse complement strand
CCAGACATTCTTCCTACAACTGCGGTACCACACACTTCGATCGTGCATCTAACAAGGATATCCCGTAACATTGTCCAGGCGCCTTCTAAATCTTTGTTTTTTCACGGTCCTCCCATGTTGCCCTATCTATGCTTTCGATTATCTTATTTTGGAAATCTATTCGCACATCCGATTTCTACAGGTTCTCAATTTTGATTCGCGTTTGTTTTGCTTTCTTGGGTCTCTTTTTTCTCCAACCTCGACCTAAGTTAATTTTTGAGATCAGAAGGTAATGATCAGTATTGCATTCAGGACCCCTCATGACCCTTGTATCTTTGACTAACTCTCTAAGTAATTTTAATCCAACTAAAAAAGATAAGCTTTTAACTGAAAGCGGAACAGTTTAATTTGCATTTAAAAACAAATTTTCAAAAACAAATGAAAACGAATTATCAACTAGATAAATCTATAGAAAAAAAAGAAATTTCAACAAAATACTGAGCCCTCAGCCGAATAGGGGAACTTCCAAACAAGTTCATTTTATACCCAAATAGACAAAAAGTTAATTTTCAATCGAGAAAAATGAATTTAAAACAAATAGTTGAAAATTAATCTTCACCCCCCCCCCCCCCCCCCCCCCCCCCCCCCGAAACGAATTTCCTATAAAATAGTTACATTTTAAAATAAATTGTTCAATTGATAACGAATTTTTTTTCTATTAAATTACTTGTATTTTCGACCAAAAATATGAATTTTTTACAAAGATCTTCATGTTCAACCAACAAAGTTTCATTTTCTACCAAATTTTTAAATTTTGAATCGAAAGATATACATTTTAAAGAGAAAAGTTGATTTACCATCAATGAATAAACAGTTGAATAGGTGAATAGCACTGAAATCTCTAAGAATTTTCCTATACGCGCCAGGTTTAAAAAAATTTCAGTGCATGCATCTATTACTGCGAAAAACTCTAGTTCGAAAATAAACTCCGTGAATTCTCATAAAGTGGGACAAATTTCGAACATTGCCAGTATTTTTGGATTACTGTATTGGCCATCGACATCTAGATGAATTATTTTCTGTACCCTAAAATTTAATTTCCAAGAAGTGTAATTTGGATTTTTAGCTAAAAAGAAGGAGAATATTTGCTGTACGGTTCTTGGTGTGAAGGTTCCTTACAACAGGCAAACAGCCTGGAATATATCTTAGTTTGATTAATAAAAATACATTAAATTTGTGAATATTTTCCGGAACTTTGGGAAATGTACAAACCTTTTCATTTATTGCTTAACTGCAGAAGGTTGGTCGCCTTCTCATTATGCAACACAAATCTGGCCTCAGAATTGCTCTATCAAGACAGGGTTTTGAGATATCCTAACCTAAAAGTGCGAAAATCGCGATTTTAGCCTATATTTGAGGTTATGTAGAATAGCGATATTATTTTTTTTCAAAGGCACTTTGGTTCGCTCAAATATATTTTTTTTTTCTTCGAGATATTTATTTTTGAAATTTTGAAGGTCTACAAAACTTGAAGAATTCATGTAACTTCAAAACCGAAGTAAAAGGGATGCGACAAAAAAGTGATAGGAAATAATGAGTTAAAAATGGACTCGAACAATGGTCAGGAGTAGATAACACAGGTGCACAAAAAAGTGGTTTGTACGAGTGATCAGAGTATTGGATCTATACGTATTTTGCGGCGCTGAGCACGAATATGACATCAGCTTTTCGCCAGAACATTATCCCCTTAACGTGGAAAATTTCCTAAAAAATAAGCTTTGTCGGGTATGTCATAACCCTTCCTATTGAAATCGTCCGGACAAAGATCAGGCATGCTATTTTTACGTATTTTGAGGTGCTAAAAACAAATTTGAGATCAGTTTTTCTCAGCACAATGGGGTTTTCACCTAGACGCGGAAAATTACTAAGAAAATCAGCTTTTTTGGGTATGAAATAACCCTTGTTATTGAGATCGTCTGAGAAAAGATCAAGCATGGTATTTTTTGGGACTCTGATTACGAATTTGACATCTGTTTTCCCTAGCAAATCAGGGGTTTCCCCTAGATGCAGGAAATTCCCTAGGAAATGAGCTTTTTAGGATATGAAATAACCCTTGTTATTGAGATCGTCTGGAAACAGGTCAGGCATGATTTGAAGACAGAACATAAACATATTATACTCTAAAAGTCTACATACGATTTAAAGAACAAGGGTAATTTCATACCTAAGAAAGCTGATTTTCTAGGGAAATTTCTGCGTATATCAAAAATCCTTGACGTGATTCGAGAAAAACAATGTCAGATTCGAATTCAAAATCCAAGAAATATAAGTATATCATGCTCTGACCTGTTTTCGGGCGATTTCAATAACAAGGGTTGTTTCATACCCGACGAAGCTGATTTTCTAGGGAATTGTTCGCGTCTCATTTAAAATCCTGCCAGGATGATGGTAATCTAATGTCAGATTCGTATTCATCGTACCAAAATACATTAAGATATTATACTCTGACCTGTTTGCAGACGATTTAAAAAACAAGGGCCATTTCATACCCGAAAAGCTGATTTTCTAGGGAATTTCCTGTGCCCAGGGGAGAAACCTGATGTGCTGGGGAGAAACTAGTCTCAGGTTCGTATTCTGCGCACAAAAATACATTAAAATAGCATGTCTGATCTGTTTGCAGGTGATTTGAATAACAAGTCTCAGATTCGTATTCAGCGCCCCAAAATACGTATAAACACCATACTCTCGAATCTCTCGTACAACCCACTTTTTCTATTTCGTGGGCCTGTATGCTGAACCACATGGTGGCCAAGGAGTCGGTCTGATTATAAATGAGAGAGCAAAGCAGCATTTTAGCGAGTATAAATTTGTACTTCCCAGATTGTTGTGGGTTAGAATAAAATTTGGATTAAGAAGATTATTTATCATAGCGTGCTACGTGTGAGTTGATGTAGGAAAGAGTGAAGTCAGGACATTCTTCTACTTCACATCCCCTATAACCACTGACTCCCTCCACGCCTAATCCAATTCAACTTTAGGCACATTATTTGAAAATTAAAGGAGCTATTACTCTCATGCATGAGTTAATTGTACAAATAACTATTTCGCGGTTTTTATTTTAAGAATTTAATAACACAATCTGTAAATTATTTTGCATACTTCTCAGAACTTCCGATTTCTTTAACAAATCGATATTTTCCTTCCTTTTTAAATATTTCCGAAATATCATAAAAATCATGAAAGAGCAGTACATGCACACGAAATCAGTAAAGCAGGACAGCCATAAAAAATCAGGACAAGTCCTCCTACATCAGGATCTCTGGCAACTCTAAGGATTGGGTAAAATATCAAACGATGCTGTAGAAAACAACAAATTTTTTTGTAAATTGGTCAAGGGCATTAGGAAAGGAAGGAGTAGTACATAGTAAGTTGGCATTATAAATAGCAAGGGTGAATGGCATGGGATACGGACGAAGCGAAAGACGATTTCAGTGAATTTTGTAAGAAATTATTTGGAGATGAAGCTATGGAGCATAACAACTGCAGCATAGAAGATGATACGTTACAAAACCCCGCTGAAATAAAGTGTACCTTTGACTTTAGGGCTACAATTAAGAACTTAGAAGAATGGCAAGACTCCTGGTGTGGATGGTATTACTGCTGAAATTCCTAAGAGTATCGAAGAGCATTCATCTGAAAAACTGAGCGAGTTCATGAATATACATATGTGACGAGATTGGGGTAGCTCCAAATAACTGGAAAAAGACGATTAGCGTTCCGATCTTCAAGGGAAAGTAAGATAAAGGTAACGTGAATAACTATACTGCCGTGATTTGGAAGCACACCATTAACTGCAAATCAGATAAGTGACCTGAAAGTAGTTAACGGTAGGCGGCTCAACGGATTTATCCAAAATGCAGTTATCGGTGTTCTTCCAAATCACGACAGTATAGAGGTATTATTTTACTAAGCACCGTAGGCAAAATATATGCCAAAAAATATATTCACATGAAAATAACAAACGGAAAGATCTGGGAAGTGATGTGGATTCATGCCAGGAGAATCATATGTGGATCAGATGTTTAGCTTGAGGCAGATTAGAGAAAAAAAGTTTGAGAATAAACAAAAAAAATCCAATGCATTTATTGACCTGGAGCAGGCATTTAATAAGGTGGATAGAATAATGCGTTGGGAAGTTTTGAAAGAGTATGGAGTCAATGGCCCCTAAAAGCAATAAATATAATATTATGCAGGTAGGAAAGTTAGTGTAAGAGGAAATGACAACTGAGTGGATGGTTCGGTATTAAGGAAGATGTGAGGTACGCAAGCATTATGTCATCTTGGCTGTCTATTATATTCATGGAAGAAGAATGAAAGAAGAAAGAAGAATTTGTCTAAGAATGGCCCTCTTCGATGAAGAAGGTGTGAATTTCGGCAAAGTGGGGCTAAGTGGGTTGATGTTTGCAGATAATAAGGTGTTACGGCAGAATCAGTCGATGGATTGCAGAGAATGTGAAGCAAACTGAATACTATCATGAAGAAAATGAGTTTCAATGAAAAATGACATGATGGCGGAAGAGCGTTGAATCGCAACTTTGTGTTTCACACGAGGCTAGTTACTTCCTTGTTCCTTATTGAAGTAAATATTTTTGCGTCTGGTACCGAGAGGTGCCAGCGAGTTTTGGAACACCACTTTCATTCGTCAGCTCCGGTCCTTTGCAGTTGGACAATGCATTTATTCTTAGCCAAAAGCCTGAGAACCCGGCATCCGCTTTTGAAGCCAACGTTTCGTAGCACTTGTTCGTCTCTCCACAGCCACACGTTCCTTCGTGTTCTTCAGTGAAAATAGGCATCGAAGCATTAGGCAGGGAGACAAGTCGTCTGATGTAATTTTGTTGCGAGTGTCACTCGATTCATAATGTTCAGCGAAGAAGGCGAAACAGAAAATGAGAAAAAGAAAAAAGGGAAGAAGCGTGCCAGATGAGGCTTTTATCTTCCAGTGGCTTGAGTCTAGTTAGGCCTCAATTTATTGGTGGGATTTACTTGCTGAATTCAAGAGTAAGATGGAGAGTTTCAGAGAAAAAATTTTGTTAATTGTAGTTTAATCAAGGTTGCGTGAAACATCATTTTCAAAATTCCCTCGAAAATTCCCGGACTTTTGCCTAATTAATTTTATATTTTCCCTAACCAATGTTATTTGAAGTGTGTCACGCATAACCATATAAGTGTAACTTTTTTCAAAACGCGTTTTATTGGCTTAAAAATTCTTTGAAATTCCGCCGCACATTGTAGTGAAAAAAGTTGATTTTCAGATTGTTTAAACAAGTTTTATTAATTTAATTTGTTCAAATATTCGAGACACGTACAAAATAATAGTGCTAGACGATTCTGCAGAACAAATGACATAATATAGATATATAGCAAATTTTCTTCTTCACCTAAATATAATAGGAATATAAATTTTATACTATGTAATGGTTTATTTATGTTTATTAATACTACATTATCAATTGAATTCGTAAAAAATGGCAAATACATAATCTTTTTGCGCTTCTTTCAGCTTAATCATATGGCGGTTCAATCAAAAATTGTTTAAATCATCTTTTAATTTTTGCACTATTAGGCTTTCAAATATTTCATGACTAAATAATTTTCCTAAAAGTTTCAAAAAATTGAAAAAATTTGAATTTTTAACTTCCGAGAACACTACTTGATTTTTAACATGTTTCTGGTGTTTCACATATATATTTTCCATTAACAGTTAAAAAACGATTAAAAGAATTGATGGCATCTAAATCGTTATGATAGAAGACGATTTTCAAGGAAAATTTGCCTAAAACAGTATTTTTTTGTCTAGAAAATAACTCGCATTTTGAGAACTTTTTTTTTGCTCTTCTGAAAAATGTTTTCCTTGGCATTTATATGGCACTTTTACTGAATGTTTTATGAATTTAAAAAACTCGATTTATAATACTTAAAAAAAAAATGATGGAAGAATATTTTAGAAATAAAAAAAATCCTTTGTTTTCAGTAATCTTGGTGAATTAAGAAGAATTTAAGGAAAGTGAGAAGAATTTGATGAACCATAAATTCCCTCAATTACTGTGAAAAAATTCTTTGAAATCCATTATAATATTATAAAATTCTTTGAAATTCTATTAAGTTTGATACTATTTCCTGAAATCATTATAGGTCTAGTGAAATCGCTCCATATATTCCAAAAATAAAAAAAAAATCTTCAAAACTACACTAAGACTTATTTAAATCCCTTAAAATAATTAAAACCGTTAGAAATACCTTGAAATATTTTTAATTTCTTGAAAAAACCTTGAAATATTTTGAAACAGCATAAAATATTTCAAAGCTTTTGAAACTTTTTTAATGTCTTAAAAATTCCTTGTTATCTTAAAAAATACCCAAATATCTTTACCATTTTCGGAAACCCCCAACACCACAGTCAGAAACAAATATTTCGAGGAGGGGGGGTGTTCCAGAGAACAAAATTGGGGGGGGGGGCGGGGGTCAGCGGCACACATGAATATATATATATATATATATATATATATATTATGTACATGTTTCAAGAATTTCGTGAAAAGGGGATAAAAATCCGGGTCATCCCCCCTGGCTATGGCCTTGGCAATTCCTTCAAATTATTGAAATCAATTGCATATTCTTTGTAATCTTTTGAAATATCCTTAACTCTTTGGTAAAACCTTGAAAGATTTGAATGTGTTTAAAAAACTTTCAGAATAACTTAAATCTTATGAATATTTGTTGTGAAATCTATAAAAAAAACAAAAAAAAAAAAAACAAATCTGATTATAATTCCCAATATCCTAGAAAAATGATTAGGATATCTTGAGAGTTTTTGAAATCCCTTTAAATCTTTCAAATATTCGGAAATCTTATAGAATCCCTTGAAATCTTATTACATATTCTAAAGCCTTATGTTCCTATAAAATCGTTCCATATATTCGGACATTCTATGCAATTTTTTAAAACCCCATTCAAATATATTTAAATCCCTTAAAAGCAAATTCTTTTTCAACCAAAGAGATTAATTAGCAATTAAAATGATAAGTCTTTAACAAAAAAATTTATTGTTAACAAAGTGGTTTAATAAACAAAATTTATAATTTGAAATTCAAAATATTTTAATTCAACCAAGATTCGAATTTTCAACAAAAGAGTTTAATCTTTAACCATAGAAAATTAATTTTCAACTATTAAGTTGCATTTTTATCAAAAAATATAATTTTTCAAAACAGTTGAATTTTCAACACCAAAATATGATTTTTCAACAAAATGTTAATTTTCAAACAAAAATAATGCTTTTTCAACCAAATTTTGAGTTTTGAATCAATCAAATTTTTATCTAAAAATATAATCTACAGGAAGAAGTAATTACAAATATAAATATCACGCAAATAAATTACTAACAGGAATATTATATCATGCTGGCTGCAAAACTTCATTTTCAAAATTCTCTGATTTTTCCGTGACCAATTTTTCAGAGAATCTTTTATACCGTTTCATTCAGCTTCGGCTTAACCTACATAGAGGTTTAACCTATCCTAACCTAAGAACACCTAACCTAACCTAGCCGAATGAAATTCAACCACACGTGTAGCTATGTAAGCGTACGGTTCTCAGTCTTAAATGTGTGCTATATTTAATAGGTTTACTCCTTCTTAACCTACAAATGTATCTAACTTAACAGAACCTAACGAAATTTTGCTTAACGCAACACAACTTAAGTGTTCCCGTTGTAACACAATAAAATTCATTTCACTGTACTACATGCGGTTAAAAATTTAGACGCACATTACTCATTTGAAGAAACTTAGAACTACAAGTAGAATTGACCCCATTTCAATTCAGTTTTGCTTAGGTTAGGATAGGTTAAACCTCTATGTAGGTTAAGCCGAAGCTGAATGAAACGATACCGCAAACATCGACGTGAAGTTGACACAGCAACTATGAAAAAAACCTAGTGTTATCATATGGAATCGTTTGGTGATCGTTTGTTGGTGTTTGGTAGCCCACTTTTAACGTTTGGTGGTCAAAATTGAAAAAGTTATCGAATTTTCAAATTTGGGGTGCTAACTTCACGCTAGCACCTCACTTTTCAATATTTTTGAAAATTTCTTGCGGGAGTCGTTTGGTGGTCGATTGTTCGTGTTTGGTAATCCACTTTTGACGTTTGGTGGTCAAAATTAAAATATAAATGGAACTTTGAAAAAAATAACCAGCACCCCAAAATTTTACTATTTTGAATTTTGTTTCCACCAATCGCTCCAAAATCGTTTGGTGGTATTTGGTAGTCCACTTTTATCGCTCAACAATTAAAAATAACGAAATTATTGTAGTTTTTATAAATTTCTAAAAAAATAACAAGTGTCAGCGCGCATATGTTTCCGCGCATGTGGTCCCGCGGCGTACTCGTGTACTTGTCATTGGCGCGAAAGTTTTAAAACTAAAGAATGCCAGAAATACGACAGAAGATTTAAAAAAACAGAAGTAGCGATTAAACGACCAGAGCTGACTATCGAGAGAATATACCCAAATTTGAAAAAGCCACAGTCAGTGGACGAATTGAACTCTATTTTAAGATCGAATTTTTCATTGCTGAAATATTCTAGTATTTTATTAATTTATTAAGAACACTGCCCTGCACATTACTGAAAACCAACTTCACACTTGTGAAAACTATCTGTATTGTCTGTATAAAATACTAAATCTGAAAATATTATTGAGTAGAAATAAGATAATTTTGTGTAAAATTCATTCTTTTTTTCTAAATTCGTGCTAATTTTTATATTTTAATTATTTATTTGCAATCAACTAATGTTGTCATTGCCGCAATTAATTTTCCACGTTGAAAAAACAAACCCACACTCGATACTACTTTGCTTTATTTATTTTGTGTCGCATGACGTAAGAAAATTCAGTTTTTTTCAGAATCTCTAAAGTGATCATCGTATATTTTTATATAATGATTCTCTCCAGTAACGCCCTTCTCGTATGAGATAGATGGCAGCTAATAAATAATGTATCGTTTAATTATGGAAGACAATGCATGTTAAATAAACGGTGGTACACATAATAAAAAATTGTATTGTGTACAAAAATTACTCAAATATAACTTTATTTCTTTTTCTTAAAATATAAAATTGCTGTTCTTAATTTAAAAAAACCGTTTTTATATAGTATTTCATAAAAATAATGTCACATATTCTTCTTGTGAACTTAGGAATTAGTCAACATAGTATTTTATGTTTAAGTGTTTATAATAAGTTATCTTGGAAAGTAAAAGTTAAAGTAAAAGCGAAAATGGAAATTTTACCTTTTAGTCGACCTTGCCTTAAAGGTTTGGGATCTATGTTGCAACCTCAAAATTCGATTTCCTTATTTTACTCTATAAATATTATAATTAGATATTTTTTCGCTCTGTAGCGATACTCATTTTTCAAATATGATTATGAATTTATGAAGTAAAACAAAGAGATTAAATGTTGACGTTAGAACATCGATCGAACACCCTTAAAATCTAAAAATCCGTAAAGCGTTGATAAAGTATCAACATAAATTCCTTATTATATAAACTTCTCACGTTTTTTTTACGTAATTTCTTACGTTTAAAGAATACTGTAACTTAAAAAGTAAATTAACCGCGTTTAAATTTTGATAAAGCTAATCAATGGTGTAAGTGGAGTTCGGACTTAACTTCTACTACATATTTAGAACAAAAAAAGTAGATTTTTCAATTTCAAAAAATAAAGAGAAACTAAGAAAAAATGTAATTAAATCTCAATGTTCTTGGATAAAAGTTTTCAGTCGTCAAGTGTTAACAAGAAACAGGAAGAAGTTCCGCATAAACTAAATTGCCATCCAAATTCCAAGCATTTTCATTAGAATTTACAGGCAAAAGTTGGTGTTGATTTTCTACGAAAAGAAAATATGCGTTTTAATAGTCGAATCCTGCCTCTGGACCTTATTTCGAATTCAGAAAGGAGAAATTATTGTTAATCTCCTTCACCCTGATCTGAGAAGTAGAGTTCAATCCATCCACTGACTGGCTTTTTCAAATTTGGGTCTGTTCTCTCGACAGTCACCTCTGGTCGTTTAATCGCGTCATCTGTTTTTTTGCGCGCTGACACTTGTTATTTTTTTAGAAATTTATAAAAATTACAATAATTTCGTTATTTTTAATTGTTGAACAATAAAAGAGGACTACCAAATACCACCAAACGATTTTGGAGCGATTGATGGAAACAAAATTCAAAATAGTAAAATTTTGGGGTGCTGGTCATTTTTTTCAAAGTTCCATTTATATTTTAATTTTGACCACTAAACGTCAAAAGTGGATTACCAAACACCACCAATCGACCACCAAACGATTCCCGCAAGAAATTTTCAAAAATATTAAAAAGTGAGGTGCTAGCGTGAATTTAGCACCCCACATTTGAAAATTCGATAACTTTTTCAATTTTGACCAACAAACGTCAAAAGTAAGCTACCAAACACCAACAAACGACCACCAAACGATTCCATATGATAAAACTAGTTTTTTTCATAGTTGCTGTGCCAACTTCACGTCGATACCGCAAACACAACGGGACAACACAATCAGTTTAATTGTGTTTCGTGAGGTTAGGTTAGGTTTGGCTAGGTCAGATTTATTTCTAGGTTAGGCTCGATTTGACCCATTCGATGAAGAACACATTTTCTACTGGGAAAATATGCTTTCAGAGCTTAACGTGTAGTTCAATAAATTTCTGTTAATTCAGGTTAGGTAAAGTCAGGTACTGTTGGGTAAAGTTATGTTCAATTAGTTGATATCAGGCCAGGGTTGATCCTTCACAGTTGTCGACATGTTTTTGAAGTGAAAATTTGCATTACTGGCATTATTTTGAAATTTATTTGCCTCAGTGCATGATTTTTCGTTATTTTTTGAGGTTAAGGCTCAACCATGACGTGATAAGTGATTTTTGATACCGATTTTGAATTCAGCGCCCCAAAATCCATAGGAATACGTGTGCCTTATTACCAGATCCGCACACTTTTTTCTGTGGCTGTGTTATTTATTACCAGTGGGTCTTCCCCTTAACCAGCGGGTCTAGACAGAGTCAGGTCTATACAAGATTGGAGAGGACGCGAGGCTTACGTTATATAATTAATGATCAGGATTTTAAACTTTCACGTATGACACATATATGAGGCATTCAATTTAATTCCATTTCAACTCAACGCACCTTGATATTCCAACCCTTACCTATCCTCTTCAAACTCGTAAATATCTTTAAATTTCATTTGGAAATTAAATATGAATTCTGCGGATATTAAACTTTAATTTCTTTTTTAGTTTTTGTTTGCACAAATAAAATTAATAAAAATGACATAATTGGGTTCAACAGTGCACAGTGAATTGAAATAAAAAAAACAAGATTAAAAATAACTTGTGGAAGGCAATTGAGGCTCCGGATGCAAAAAGGAGATTTAGAATTATTTTGCTGGAGTGGGGAGGCCCCTGAGCCTTTTAAAATAAAGTCTTGAATTTTAGTTTTTAAAATATATATTCACAACGACAATTCAATGCCGCATCTTTTTCTCCTCACAAAAAAATTTATAGCTTTTTTCATTTTTCGAATTATTTACGAAAAACTTTTTTTTGTCTCTAAATAAAATATTTTTCATTTTTTCACTCGCAACGAAATGGGAAGTTTTTAATATTTTGTGATAAAACTGATATGAAATATACATTATCATGTTTTGTGACGAATGAAGTTAGCGAAAGTTCGAAATGTTTATTAAAACCATTGTTAATATTTTTTCCGAGACGGTGCATAATTCGTGCACAAACAACTTCCAACGTTTCGAGAATCGAGCGAATTTTAAACAAGCCATAACTGTCATTGAGGAAGTTGTTCGGGAAGGTTCAAGGACGTTTTTTGGAAAGTTTTATCTCAATTGGAATAGTACTTAACAAACTGTTGATGTTTCAATTTTCTGGCCCAATGGATTTTCTCCCGCGTAGACTGCAGGCTGGCCGGTAAACCGCTACCCCAGCGTTAGGTACAAGTGTGTCTCAATGTCAGCCGAGTTTTTGTAATTAAAATACAAGAAATATGGAAAATCATGTTTTATAATAAAAAGTTCTTTTTCTCTGGTGAAAATATTTAAATGTTGCCATTTCCAGAAACATGAACTTCATAAAAGTCCTAAAAATAAACATTCTCTTTATATTTCATTTTTTTTTGTATTTGGCATGTCCTTCGTCTGACCTCTATTTGTCAATATACTTACATAGGCTTTTAGGTTGTTTCTTTACCAATAAAAAAATATGTATTAGTTAAGTCTGTTCCGATTAGCAGAGCACATAGTTAAAATATTATGTGATAAATAAAACTTGTTCGATTAAATTATCCTAACAGCTATACAAAATTCTATGATATAAATATAGAGCAGTTTTCCAATTACAAAATGGAAAATAATTTGAAACCTACTAATGATGGAAAACGAAAGAAGCATGAAAGCTTGTGGAAAAGAAATGTTCTTAAATGTAGAAGAAATGCGGCATGTAATAATAAATTAATCAATTGATTCCTGCTTAATATACTTCAAAAATATCATTAAAAAATTAAAATATATAAATAAGTTGACGATTCAATTATCTCATCGGACGAGGAATAAAGTAGATTTAATTACTTTTTAATATGGAGAGATGTAACATAATTATTGTCTTTAGCACCAAAATATCAATTTATACATTGAAAACCACTTTTGTATAATTAATAAACAATTATTTTTTTATTTACTGTATTTTTAATAAAAAAAATTCGGCTGACTGTGAGACACACTTGTACCTAACGCTGGGGTAGCGGTTTACCGGCGGGCCGTAGTATACGCGGGAGAAAATCCATTGCGCCAGGAAATTAAAACATTAACAGTTTGTTAAGTACTATTCGGATTACGCTAAAATTTTCCTGAAAACTTCCTTGAACCTTGTTGAACAGCTTTTTCACTGACATTTTTCGCTTGCCCAAAATTCGCTCGACTCCCGAAACGTTGGAAGTGTTTTGTGCGATTTCGTTGCGAGTTGAAGTGAAAAAATGCAAAATATTTTATTCAGGGAAAAAAACAGTTTTTCATAAATAATTCCAAAAATAAAAAGGCTACAACTTTTTTTATTAGGAGAAAAAGATGCGTCATTAAATTTCCATTGTGGATATATATCTTAAAAATTAAAATTAGAGACTTTATTTTCAAGTGCTCAGGGGCTTCACCACTCCATCAAAATAATTCTATATCTTCTTTTTGCATCCGGAGCCTCAATTTTGAACTGATTCTGAATTTATTTATTTTATTCAATTTTAAAAAGCTTTATGTGTCCCGATTTTTCTTTTTTGTTTGCTTAAACATTTATTTTAATGTGCTTTTTAATTATTTGCATCCATCAAAAAAATTATACTTGTTCATAAAAATGTATTGCTCTATATTTTTAATTAATTTAATAAGGAAATACCCCGTATGAACACTTACAGAAAGAGAAATAGTCTTTTCACTTAATTTTGTTAAAGTTATATTGTCAGTGATGTTTAATGATGAAAATTTGTATTCCAATATTTTGTTATGATTTTAAAAACAAATTATATTAACGAATGCCCTATGTGGAAAGTTTATAGGAGAGGCAAATAGTATTTTCTCCTAATTTTGTAAAAAGAATGTTGTCAATGATTTTTAATGATGGACATTTGTGAGCCGATATTTCTTATTAACTTTATAAACAAATTATATAGACAAAAGCCCAGTGTGGACATTTAAAGGCAGAAAGCAATAGTCTTTTCTCTGCGTCTCTTATTCTGTTATTAGTTTTCGAAACAAATTATATAAAAAAATACCCAGGGTTGGACATTTGAAGGTAGAGAATAGTTTTTTCTCCTAACTTTCCTTAGCTGATATCATCAGTAATGTTTAGAGATACAGAAGTGCCATACCATATTTTTAAATAATTTGTCTAACAAATTCTATGAATGAATTCCTAGTGTTCACGTTCGAATGCAGAAAAAATCGCTTTTTCTCTTTGTATTTTAAATTGAGTCGCAAAGGATGTTAATTTATGTGTTATCCGATATTTTTGTGTTAATTTTGTAAACCAAATCATTAACGACATAGTTTAACAAAATAAAGTCAAAAGGAAGCTTTTTTTGTCTTTTAACGTCGAAAATTATGTTTAAATATGGGATGACAAATTTTCACCACTTACCATCATCAATGACATTTGTTAAACGGAATTAGGACATTGGGCATTTTTAAAAATAATTTTCTTATAAAATTATTAAAAATTATAGGATTACAAATTTTTATCATTAAATATCACTGAATACATAATTTTAACAAAATTAAAAGAAAAGTAAGTAAGTAAGAAGATCAATTATAGAAGGCTAAATGTTGCCTAACATGAAAATAATAAAAATGTTGCCGCTTTGATAGGTTACGAGTTATGACCATTAAATTTTGACCCTGTCCATTTAGAAGGCTCTGTATGCATTAGAAAATATAATGCGACCGTATTTGAGAATATTGTTGGTAGGCACGAGGGGCTAATCACTAAGAAATCTTAGATTGTTCGGAGAATCTTCAGAGAATTCTTGGAGGAACTCTTGGTAATCTCAGCAATCTAGGATTCGTGAAAAATCTTGGAAATATTTGGCTAATTGTGGGCAGAGGTGAGGTGGTGTGGAGCATTCCAATACACTCTTATGCGCGGAACGAACACTCGACTGAATCTGAAAGCCGCCGAGTTCAGCCGAGTCTGTAGAATTCTAAGTAAGTTCTGATCGCGAGAAGAGTTGGAAATATTGGTACTCCCGGAAATCTCAACGAAATATACATACACTCTTTTCTTATTTTTCATTAAAAAAAAAACATGTAATCATTGTTTGAATGATACTCTTTACAGTTTCAATTGTGTGCATATTTTATGTATATGTTCTTAGTGAAGATTACTTTCATTTATCATTTTAATTATTTTAATTATCTTTTATCATTAATATAAATTAAAAGTTATTACATTGTTTATTCATTATTTATAAAAATAATCTTATCAAAGGGATCAGTTTTTTTACTTTGTATTATTTTATGCTAGAAATGCAAAAATTGATTAACCAATAATCGCAGAGGAAACAATTATTGTTAATTGTTGATGACAGAAGAATATGAAAACAAAGAAATTAATTACTTAATTATGCAATTACAGTGAACCCTAGATATAGGTCCCCTGATATAGTTCTTTCGAGAATTCACGCCGGGCCGCAAGTAGGAGTAAAAGGAACTGCGCGGGGTGAGAGGCGATCGCTCAGGTGTGAATAAACAAAAGCGTTTTCAACGAAACGGCACTCTCTCTGGGTAATTCCTCAACTCCTCCAGCCCCAAAACCGGCCCAGTCTCAGAATTTCACTGTATTAAAAAAACTGAATAATTGATTAAATGTTTGACTGATAAATTACTTAGTATCAGGAGATAGGTTATATCGTACAAACTTGAAAATTGTTTTGTAAAAGGAAATCTTCTCCACATCACCCCGGAGGTAGAGTAACGGACGCTCTTTTTGGTAATTTATCAGGCAATGAGTCAATCTTTCAATCAGTTCGTCAATTATTTATGCAGTGTTTTCATCAATTTCATAATTGAAAATAAATTGCTTTATATATATTATTTTACTTACAATTTTTAAAATTAATTCTTTCCTCTATCATGATTATTTTATTAATTTTTGGCATTTTTAACATAAAACGTTCGACAACAGATATTCTGGAAGTAATTTTTAGAGAAAATACACCAAATATGCACACAATTGATGGTGTGAAGAGTACTGTTTAAAATTTTTTAACAATCTATTTATTTCTAAGAAAAAATAAGAACAAAGTGTATTTTTAATGAACTACAAACACATATATGTCGCGAAATTGCTCAAATACGGATGCAGTAAATCTTCTAGTACATACAGAGCCTTCCGAACGGAAAAGGGCAAAGTTTCGTCATCTTTGTTTATGTGACACAAAATTTAGTCTTCTATAACTTACCTTTGTGAAATTAACAGGTTACAAAGTACATATACTAGCCTTAGAATTGGGGTCTTTCGCGTATTTTTTGAAGAAAATTCAGGTTAGATTAGAGATTGGATTTTTTTTCTAACTTTCTCAGAATGTTCTCTAGTTCAATTTTTCTATTAAACATTTTGCCCTAAAATACAATGGGAGGGCCAGTCTGCGCAAACACGATTTTTAGAACTTTTTTTAAAAATATTTTCGAGACGAGTCATAGGTTGAGTGATCCAGTGGCTGAACAGTCACCAGTGAATGAACACTAATGCGAAAAATATATAAATATAACCTTTGAAAGTTAATATCTTTATGAATTTCTATATATTTGAAATCTTGAAGCAATTTTGAAGAGTTTAATATACAATTCATTGCAGTAAATTCTTGTGAATAATTTAAAAAATTTCTTGAATGTGAAGCATCATCGATTATGGTGAGTGATGGTAAGAAAGTCATCGACCACTATACGTACGTGTCTAAGCAACTCCTTGTTTACACTGCTTTTACAAAAAAATTCTTTACCTTTTCTGCATCCAACCTGTGCTGTTATAGTTGTAAGATATTATTATTCAATTTTCCACAGGGTTTTTTCACAAAAAGTACGTTTTTTTATTAATAAATGAGTGTTCACCTACTGGAACTTTAAATTGCCCGTGTGCCAGTGAACGAACGCTGTGTTCATTTATTGGAGTAAACCTGTCACCCCACAGGTCCAGTGAATGAATAGCAGGTTACGGAGACCTGGCTGTTGTTTCGTTACATATAAATAAGTTTGTCTCAATTAATGTGACTATGAATATCGAAGCTATAAATATAAACTATAAATAGTTATAGTTTAAATGTATATTTTTTTGGTTAGAACATCAAAAAAGTACGCACGAACTAAATTAAAGGTAAGGCAACTTTGTGATTAGAAATTTAATGCTTTTTTGCATTTAGAAAACGTTTTTTAACTATGAAAAAAATTAATTCGTGCTAGTTACTACTGCGTACTAGACAATATAAATTTATAAATGTTTACAGAATTTCCATTTTCACAACACTGTGATTTATAATTGTATTTGCTAATTTAACCTAAAGCAACATAGTAAGGTGCTGTATTACAAATGTTATGTGTACTAAAAATCGCAGTTTTCTATTGTAGACACTAGATAAGAGTTATCTATTTTTAAACGAAAAGTTGTATTTTTTTTAAGGTTAAAAGAACTGATAGAAATGTTTTAAAAATAAATATTGCTATAAAAATTAGGAAAAGTTAACCTAGTTGTGTGCTCAACTTTTGTATTACCTCCTTTCTTTATATCTAAACGTCTTGTGGTTTTTATTGCAATAATATATTTAATAATTTTCGCAACGCTTTCTAATATTTTACGTTATTTAATTGCTCATTTGGTAATGTACCCATGTAATTTTATACCTAAATCCTAATTCTAATTTGTAGTGATTATAGTGTTCATTCACTGGTGTTTTCTTTAATTTTGCACTTTTTAATTATTTTTTATAAAGCTTTTTGGTAAAAACAAAATTTGTTTATGGGATTATGAAATTCGAACTCTTAAGAATCTATTTTCAAAAGTTTTGTAAGAATAATCAATTATTATAACGTGAAATGGACTAGTTGTAATCAGTGATTTCCTTAAGTGTTCATTCACTGGGTCACTCACCCTAGTCATTTCTAGAAAATTTGGAATTTTCATCAAAATCCCTGAATAAACCGTTTTAGCAAAAAAAGCGCATTACCTACTAAACACTATAAAAAAGCACCAGATATATAAATAAATATATTATAAATTCTCTTTATAATTTCTTTCTTAATATAATACTTTGCAAATAAGCAAAATAACAAATCAGCTAACTAAAGTTTGCTAGTAATTTTATACAGTAGGACTCGTCGGATCGTGACGAACCGGGTCACCACTTTCGATCAGGCAGGTCGCAGAAACAAATCATAGCTACACCTCCTGGTGCATACCACCCTATGTCCATGTCGTTAAGGTGTCTTTACGATATCGTAAATAAGTCATATGATCTGACGACGTCTTTACGATATCGCAAAGACACCGAAGCGACATGGACATAGGATGTCGTAAAGTTGTCGTAAAGATGTAACGATTTCGTAAAAGCGTCACCAAATTTTGTGCCCACTGGGCAGCTGCATGCGTCTTCGTGCGCGTGCGCCTGCTGCTCACGGTCAGTAGAAAAGTTTACGAGTGGGGACTACTACCCTCCGAGGATTTCGATGCGACGAGTCCCAATGTGACAGGGCCTACTGTACTAAGTAATTTTTAAAAACCAATTCGGTTGAGAATTCAGACCTGCAGATTAATGTTTCGCGAAAATTTCCTTTCTAAATCACTGTGAGTGGGGCAGAGTGCTTACTGTTACCGAACTGATAACGACCTGGTGTGGGGCAAGCGAGGGAAAAACGAATTGTTATTTCAAAGTCAATGAATAAGAATGCTAATTTACAAAAGTGAATAATTGACCGATATTTAAATAGGCTAATCGAGATTCTGCTAATTTACTGTCATTATGATCGAATTTAATTTAATTTAATTATTATTTTTGAACCATAAACAGAGTTTCAACCCGCGTGCCAATCCGCACACGTTACTTTTGATATAGAAAAAAAATATTTATATAGTTTTGGAATCATAGTGCAGATGCAGGCTACAGAAGCTGCGATCACGATTGTTCTCGGAACGATCGATCCCAATGCAACTGGAGGGACATATCATCCGACTCGTCACTTCCCAAAACACCAGAAGACGGCCGAGTTGCAAAAATAACTTAAACTCACAATAGTCTAAAAAGAACTTGACACATTAATCGCGAGGGTGTTATGAAAGATAACTGTATCCCAAACTGGCTTTTGCACGAACTCGCCCAGTGAGAGTCAAAATTAGACCGAGTGAAAAGGTTCGGAATTCGAACCAGTAGTTAACACTACTTTAGAGAATGTAGCGCCTTGAAAGTGAGCTCAGTAAAGGTCACGAGTGTCCGGTACGAAAGTCGAAGAATAATTAAAAAGATATACCTGGATAATGCCGATCCGACAGACCCTAAGAAAAGTGGCCGCGCTGAACAATAGCGTCAGGGACAAACTCTTAAAAATCACAAACCTTATTAGAAAATAAAATCAGGTGAACGGTCAAATCAGAAATCTAAAAAAGAATAAAAAAATAACAGCTTTCTCCGCCTGCTGTGAAGCATGAAGCTGAGCAGATCGCCACCTGATAGAACGATATAGTTTCCACCCGCGGAAGATCAAGCTAGAAAGAGCGGTACGTGATTTGACGGAGTAGTTTCCGCTCGCCATCAGATACCGTGCCACACAGAAGCTGATGTAATCTGTGGTATCATCCAGCATGTCATCGGCAGCAATATAGTCCGGCGACTATCACAGATGCATACTATTCCCGCGTGAACAGATAACTTGGTTTTAGAGGTTAAAATCTGACAATTAACGAAAAGAGACATCTTGAAACATTTCTGGATGTATTTTTTTTTTAACTTTTTACAAGTTGATATCTTTGAGCACGACATGAAAGCATGCCATATATCGAAAGCTGCGAGAAGTCCAACCTGACCAGGTACCAGAAAGATCCTCCTGACAGCTGGTTAAACAGATTCGTTTCATAAATAACTGAGTACATTTCAAAGCTATTCCTGAGTTACATCAGAGGCAGAATTTTGGCAGCCCCTGTGTCATCCACAGCCAAAATTGAAACTCAATCAATATTCAAGTCGGGCCACAAGTTGCAGACACAGCAGATATACATATATGCCTTTGTTACGTCAGAATTTATAGAGACTACACAAAAGGAAAAAGCTGAACAGTCTCAAAGAGTACTCATCAATGAATCACACAATTTTAAAGGAATTATCTGAATATCACCGTACGCGATTCTTAAATTAAAGCACTAATGACCAACATACTCTAAGCACATTCAGATGATGCACACCACTTCAACGTCGATGCACATCAGTGCTCGTAAGAAGGTAATGTTGCAGGGATCATACAAGTTGAACCATTCAGACAAATCGACCTAGTATAAACATGCTCAGATAGCACAATAGTTTGCAGCAAGCTTGCCTTAATCTTGTGATGCAATTTTCAGAAGCTTGCACCAGAAGTTCCAGGCAAGCTTCTCGTAAAAAAATGCTTTTTAATGTTCTCCCAGAATGCCGCCTTCCGTGTGTATAAAAGTTTATGATATATCAAACTTAAAAAAAGAATTTTAATAAAACTTTCCGATGCACGTTCTTCCAATGTTCCCTGAATATTTAAGGAAAGTTTGCAGGAAGGTTCCCATGGCGATATTCCCTCAAATGCAAACTTCCGAAACATGCATGGCAAGATTTAGGAAAGCTTGCTGCAAACTCTTTTGTGTTATCTGGGAGTTTTAAGTCGAAAAATGATCAGAAGTAATGAGGCGTGAAAAGGTTGATCAAGTCTCAAATTAAACACTTACATTTGCGATAAACCAGCTTCTAGAGGGTCATAAACCAATCTCCCGCATACATGCACTCATGAAGAAAGCATTGCTGAGATGCATACCACTGCATGGAACTGAATCAATCGAGAAAAAATTTATTTCAAAATTATATAGATAGTTAGAAAAAGTCAAATTATTTCGGATCATTTCAGAAGCGAATTGGTAACGGACTTTACAATGTAGCTTAGTTACGCGTAGAAAATGGAAGTCTCGAAGACAATGCCGTCTGTCTCATTACAAGTCCAACGTATTGCTGATACTAAGCAGTTATTTGAAAGAACAGTGACACAGTCTCTCAGAAAAAAAATGTTTTGAAACAGAAGCATCGTCCTTTGTTCTGTTTTGTTTTGAACGCCGTGAATATTTGTTTTACACAAACAGAATTAGTTGGCTGGAAGTTTGCCAAGATTAGGTGAAGTTTGTCTCAAAAGGAACATTTTGCTGCAAAAGTATTCCTGTTGAGACGAAGGAAAATCCTCTCAATCTTAAATTTTACAGGAAATTTAACTTACTTCAAGAAAGACCCTTTTATTTTAAGAGTATATTTCTCTTAGTGGCTGTATTCTCCCCTCAACAATTAAATTTAGGAATATAGTTTCACTCAATGACTTTCTTAAAGAATGGAATCCTTCATTACTAATAATGAGAATTTCGTCTTTCAATGTTTTGAAGTGCTTCACTATAGACGTAGGCGAGCAAATGTCCGAGAGTGATAGCATCCTGGATAGAAGGTGTGAAAAAACAAGATTTTAAAAATCGAAAATAAAACTATGTGGTAAATGAGCATATTAGGACCCTAAAAAAAGTATAATTAGTTTGGATTCGATCGACAAACGGATAGTGATTGTACTTTAAGTAAAGCCCCGTCCTTTTCCACCCGACAATATAAATTTTTCAAAAAACCGTTAAATTTTCGGTTAAAGATACAATTTTAAACGCACACAAAAAACAGGAATGGAATAGTTCAAGTTTAAATTGGGAAAATTAGTTTTCCATCCAAAAAATTAATTTTTAACTCTGAGTAGTATGTTGCTACTGAAAGAAGATGCGCTTGAAGTCGCCTTCAGCCTATGTTAACGACAGGTATTGCATTTTAAAAATTTCGTAATGCTGCAAAAAAAACTATTGCAATTATTCCGTGACCTTCTCGCGTCCATATCTTACTGTTTTTATTTAGTTTTTGTTTTTCGCCAGGGACAATTCAACTTTCAACGAAATAGTTGAATTTTCAATCCAAAAGGACGAATTTTCAACTAAAAAAATGAATGTTGAATAAAATTGTTGGATGTTCAATAAGATTTCTAAATTTCGAACTAAATAACAAACTTTTTTACTCTAAAATGATGAATTCTCAAGATAAATTCAATAATAGACGTTTCGACCGAAAAGAATTAACTTTCAACCATGAATAATTGGATTTTCTTATTCAGTGTGCATTTAATTGGAAAAGCAAGAAAAAGTGGAGAGACTGTGAATCCTGCGGTAAATAAATAGGAATTTTGATAATTTACAGAATAAAGTATAATAATTTAAGTAAACATTTAAGTTCATTGTATCCATGTAACACAGCATAGAAAAATAATTGATTCCAGCCCCCCCCCCCCCCCACCCCCACACACAAACAGAAAAGACTTCATGTGATTTATGCACGGTCCCACACAGAACTATTTCGGATCTTACTAATCCTGCAAGATATATTAATGTTAAACATGTTAAAAGTGAACATTAACTAAATATGTTTTACTAAAGGATTCGCTGGTTAAATTAGAGCGTAATTTAAAGAATTTTGATGTAACCTGGTAAATTGCATGAAAATGAGTTTTGGCCGCGATTTGACAATTATGATCTACTGTGCATTTGTACGAAAGTTCCTTTACTCTGTATATCGTCTTCTTTCATAAAAATGTTACGAAAACTGTTTTAACAGATAACACTTTCTGACGTGCGACGAACCAGGAATAGAAACTTGTTTTCTAAATTAGAATCTATGAAAGGCATGAATTAGATGACAATTAACGTTGTTATTGTTTTGGTGGATGAATAAGAATATTACGCCACAAATGGGCTAATCAAACGACAATCGGTTTTAAACAAGTGTGGAATTTGTTTACGGCATATGTACAGTACGGACTAGAATTATCAGTCCACTAAACACAATCCTTTTTAAAACATGCCTTTCTTTTTCGTGGTTATCTCAGCAACAAATTTAGTCAGAAATATAACTTCTTATTTATTAGTTGTTTAATTGGGATCAAGTCTTTTAATACGATTTTGAGAAACCAGAAGATCTTAATACATTCTGTAATGGAAAACAATCCAATATCTGCAATGCACATGCGCAGCTTATTTAAAATCAGAGATTATTATCCTGTTTTGCG
>NC_046662.1:84567465-84575391 GCF_010883055.1 Belonocnema kinseyi | reverse complement strand
TCACTTTCTTACCAAAATCTTACTAAGACTTTGTAAACTTTATGAACGAAAATACATACGAGGTGTGTTCAAAAAATAAGGTGACTTTATGGTTTTCTCAAAAATTATTCATTTATTCCTCAATATTTATGTTGTCCCCTTCAAAGTAACCCCCCTCAGATATAATACACTTGTGCCAACGCTTTTTCCAATCATCGAAACACTTCTGATAATCATTTTGAGTTATAGCCTTGAGTTCTTTCAGCGATGCAGTTTTTATCTCCTCAATCGTTGAAAATCGATGTCCTTTAATGGGTCTCTAGTTTTGGGAAAAGAAAAAAGTCACTGGGGGCCAAATCCGGTAAATATGGAGGCTCAGGCATGACTGTGGTGCTGTTTTTGGTCAGAAAATCTCTCACAAGCAACGATGAATGAGCAGGTGCATTATCGTGATGCAAAAGCCACGAATTATTTTTCCAAAGTTCCGGACGTTTTTTGCGTATCGCCTCTCGCAAACGGTGCATAACCTTATTGACCATACGACCTTGTGGTAAGAATTCCTGATGCACTATGCCACGGTAATCGAAGAAGACATTGAGCAAAACCTTCACATTTGACCGAACTTGACGTCCTTTTTTCGGTCTTGGAGACTCAGGATGCTTCCACTGAGACGATTGGGCTTTAGTTTCGACGTCATAACCATATACCCACGATTCATCCCCAGTTATAACCCTTTTAAGAAAATCAGGATCATTATTGACTTCATTCAACATCTCCTGAGCGATGGTCATGCGATGGATCTTTTGATCAAAATTAAGCAGTTTTGGAACAAATTTCGCTGACACACGTCTCATGCTCAAAACGTCCGAAAAGATAGCATGGCATGAGCCAACCGACATGCCAACATCTTCAGCAACTTCTCTGATGGTAATTCGGCGATTTTTCAACATCATTTCTTCTACTGCTTGAACGTTTTCATCTGTTGTTGACGTGCTGGGACGTCCAAGGCGACGTTCGTCTTCGACATCCTCTCGGCCTTCTTAGAACAGCTTGTACCACTTATACACATTTTTCATACTCAGAGTAGACTCACCGTATGAAACTGTCAACACTTGAAGAGTTTTAGAGCACTGGATTCCATTTTTTACACAAAATTCAATGCAAACTCTTTGCTCCATTTTTTTTGAAAGAAGAAAATCGCAGAGCACACCAAACCCTTCTAACCTTTTACGCCTCTGCCAGAAAAACAACACGAGCTATATAGTCAAAACTGTGAACATATGATCGTGACGAGTGTACCAACACAACAAAACAAAAAATTTAAAACTTGAATGTACGTAGCCCGCGAAAATTGAAAAGTCACCTTACTTTTTGAACACACCTCGTATAACATATAAACTCGTTTAATTCAATAAACGTAGAAATAAAAAATTGTGCAATGGAAAATCAGCGTTATGTACTAAGCAAAACAATTGTTAAAAAGTCGTCCTTTTTCGATAAAAATTCATCTGTTTTGTTCGAAACTCGTCTTTTTAGCATCATTCCGCACAAAAAGTCAACAAGTTGGTTGATAGTTGAACTAGTTTTATTAAAAATTAATTTATTTGAGTAGAGAATTCGGAATTTTAGTCGAAAATTCATTTCTTTGGATGAAAATTAAACCACTTTGTAGAATTTTTTTATTAAATCAAAAATCTATTTTTCAAACTAAAAATTCAATTATTTCGTTGAGAATTTATCTGTTTTGTCGAAAATTTAAGTTTTTTGTTTGAAATTCCTTGATTTAGTTTGAAAATTAATATTTTTTATAGAAATTTTGTCTATTTAGCTTGAAAATTAAAAAACTTGGAGGAAATTTAACTGGTTGGTAGAAAAGTAATCTTCGACACGGAAAAAATTTCACGAACTAGTTCCTAGGTCTCGGATATAAGAAAAATGCATCGAGTATCATTACAAAAATAGTACAAGTGATTGGGAAAAGATTCTCAGAGCATTTAAGAGTTTGCCCGACAAATCTGGGAATATTCAAACCAATATTGTTTGGCCTCGATTGCTATGCGTGTTCACGCACTCTTGGTTCATGTTTAGAACTGGTACGTCAACAGTCTTCGAAGGTTCGAATCCTCTGAAATACGAATTTATAAATTATAAATTAAATCGCATAAATAAAGATTTTCCTTTTTATATTTACGTCTGAAACTTTCAGGGACTTTTGGTAGAAAATTCGAACTGCTCGTAAAAAACTTCGAAATTTATCCATAAATTCCTCATCGAAATAAGGGTTTATTATTTATTTTTTATCGTGTATCCGAGACCTAGCTACAAGTTTGTGACATTTTTAAGGATAAATTTTTACGTGTAGTTCTTTTTTAGTCGAAAATTAATCTTGGTCAAAAATTCAACTCTTTGGTCACAAATTGATGTACTTTGTTGAAAATTTATATATATTGGTCACAAATTATTCTTTTTGATTGAAAATTCAATAGTTTTGATGGCTTCTTTTATTGACTGGCAAATCTTTCTTGGTTAAAAATGTAAGTTGCTGAAAATTCGTTTTTTCTCTTCAAACATTTTTTTCTTTTGGTAGAAATTTCATTTTTGCTTGTTTAAAAATTCAACTGTTTGGTTAAAAATGAATCTGTTTTGGCCGTTGATTAAACTATTTTGTTGAGAATTCGTATTTCTTCCCTTCAATTTGACTGTTTTTGAATAAAAATGCAAATATTTTCTTGGTTAAAATATCAACTATTACATTTTTTGTTGAGAATTCATCCTTTTTTATTGAAAATTCGCAGCTAGCTGGTTGAAAGTTGAACTACTTCGTTAATTCGTAAAAACAGTAAGATGTTATTGCCCCTCCCCCTCCCGCCCACCTTTCCTTAAATCCTCTTACGTTATTTTTGGATGACATCTAAATAAATTTAAAAATATATATAAAAAATCACGTACGGTGGAGGGGGGGGGGGGGAATAATACGGACCCTTGAAAATAGGGTTATGTTATAATATTGTATACGCTTTTCCGGCAATTCAGAAAAAAATGATATACACTCGATTTTCATATTTTTATTTATTTATTTTTTCATGTAAAAAGAATTATTATAAAATGACAATTGTATAGAAAAACCTAATTTTGCAACAAATTATTTTTTTCAAACCCTTTTTCTAGAACAAAATTTTTTTGCTTGTGCAAACATTCGGTTGGATTAACCATTTAAGGTTCGTAAAAACAAAAAGTTGATAAAAAACATATTATAATAATATTCATATTATGTATACAAAAATTGTAATTCTAATTTCTCCTAGAAAAAAAGGAAGTATGTAACAGGTGCCTTTATCATGGAAAAGAATATTTTTAAGATATATCATCATCCGTTTCCTGAAACCGGTAAGAGAAAAGTTTTCAACGACAGCACACCTGTTCTCAAGTATGTAACTGAGAAATTACGGGTCTAATATTTGCAATTATTTTTTCTTAAAATATTGTATGTTAATATGAAGTCAACTTAATTCTCTCTTTTGTTTTTCTCTTTGTGCTATTTATTTGGAATTCTATAAATGACAGCATCTTTTGATAACTTTAATTTTAAATATTTTTCTTATCTATATATGTTCTGGGTTGCTGTTAAATTAAATACAACTGCGAAATAGTATACGTGTATTCACTATGGGTGTATTTATTTTTGCTTATTTGATCAGCATTTTGCTTCCTAGCTCATAGGTACTGAATAAACTAGCTTTCTCATAGAGGGTGATTTTCCCTTGCAAAAGAAGAAATAACTACTTTCAATATTTATCAAGCTTACGATTTGGTTTCACCGAAAATCTTATTTTCAGAAAATCAGAATGCCCATCAAAATGTCAATCGCCGTGCCTTTTGTTAGGCGCTCTAATTTTATGAAAATAAGATTTTCGGTAAGACAAAATCGTAAGCTTAATAAATATTGAAACTAACCATTTATTCTTTTTCTGGGGAAAACCTTCCTCTATGAGAAAGCCAGTTCATTTAATACTATATATAATATTCATCTGTTTTATACAAAAAAATGTATAAGACAAATAAATATTAGATATAATTAGTAGATCAATTAACGCACCTCGAAGACGCAAACTATCACATCACCTGCAGTGCTGTTATATTTTCAATAAAAAAACAATTCTCTTATGAACGAAGAAAATAATTGTGTTACAAATTTTTAAACCGATATTGGTAGGTAATACACCAAACTCTCGCTTTCAGTACTCATTCAAGTATATTGCGCAATATCATGCATTGCACGTGGAAATGGTTCAGGTGGCCCCGATTGTTTAAATTTCGATCCCCCCAAATTCAGTCCAACGTTATTTGAAGGAAAACCCCCGCACTGGACTGAAATTAGAGTTTAGTGCTTTAAAAAAGTTGTCCTCATATCAACAAGATAAACAAAATATTTTGTAAAATTTATAGATCGGTATTACTAGATCATAAATAGTCCTAAAAGGTTCATTATTAGATTATTCGATGTGTCTCGAAGACGCGAACAAACATGTCAGATACAATACGGTAGTGTTTCTAATATCAACAATGTTTTTCTCATATAAACAGAACACACATTTTTTTAATTTCATAAATCGGTATTGGTGGTTCATAAGAGGTTCAATACTAGGTCAACCGACGTGTATCAAGGATGAGAAAAAAATATACTACATGTCGATGGGATCTATGCGAATGATAGGCTATCGCTTCGTTACCGTTAAGAATTAGGCTAACGTCATTTAGTATTCAATTTAGTAAACACGTTGAAGTATTAAAAGAAATAGAAATCTTTTAAAATGTCTTGTTTTGAAAGTTATAGGAGCCTGAATTACATGACATGCTCTAATACAAAATACTGGAGTTTTGAATTCGTAGGAAATGTTTCGAAAAATAATAAGTTATTTATTCCTCTTGAAAAATTCGCTAAATGAAGTTAGCCTAATTATTATCCGTAGCGGAAAGATATCCTACACTGTAAAAAAGCTTTGGTGGCATTTACAATCAGCTAGTAATTATACGTGCAGTTTATTTTGAAATTACAATATATAACCTTATTAATTTACGATAGTACACTACTTATTTGCAATCTAATGTGATTTCACTTCAGGTGGCAACGTGAAAATAAAATGAAGGTTATTCTATTTACAGTAGTCGACTGTGAAATTACTGCGTCCGATGATGGAAATTATTCGATCGGCGTGTGACATAGTAAGTGTAAGTATGGTGACAAATTTACTTCGGGCGTTAAGTATAGGAAAGTCTATGTAAATTTCAACGACGTGTGCTTTTTATCGCTAGGTAGTAAGTCCGCATGGACGACCGCAGAATTATTCGCAGGACATAAATTTGGACCATTCGGATCTAGCGAGTGCAAGTCGTGACAAACGATGAGTTCTGGAGACGCCCGAACGACTTTTTGCCATTTGGTGCGCATTACGACCCGTACGTAATTTTACGGTCAACGATGAAAAATTAACGTCCGGCATGTTTTTTTTTGTTAACGGCGGACGCAGGTTATAAAGGAAAATATGTATTTTTACAGAATTCTGCTTATTTACTATGTGCCAAGCCGATTGAATAATTTCCATCGTCGCAGGATGTAAATTTACACCTACTTTTTTTTACAGTGTAATATTCGTGGAACCCATCGATACAGTATAGTCGCGTTATAAATATAAAAAAAGTTGTTCTCATATAACCATTTTCTGAAACTTCGTGAATCGGTCCTTGTCTCAAATGTGCGAATAAAATACAAAAATGAAAATATACAAGTTTTCTACAAATTATTTTAATCCTCAACCATAACAGACTAATTTTCAACGAAGTGACTAAGCTCAGCGAAAATATGTTTGCTGTTCTCACCGAATTCCAGTGAACCTAGCCGCACTTTTTCCAGCTCTCCTGGGCTCACCGAAAATATTTGTTCTGCGGTTATCGACTTTCCGTGAATCTAAACAAAGTCCATTTTCAAAACAAAAAGAGGAATTTTAAACACAAAAGTTGAATTTTCAAATAAGAAAAATTTTTCGGTCAATGAAGAAGAAAAATCTCATTCAAAATGTTGCATTTTCAAGCCAAATTTTCCACCAAAATAATTAAATTATTAACTATAAAAAATTCTAGCAATAAGAGAATATTTGCGCTTTTTGAGTTGAAAATAATAGTTTTAACTAAAAAACGATTTTTTAACAAAATATTTAGTTCAATTTTTAAGCAAATAAATACATTTTTAACTAAAATGATGAATCATCAATTAAATAGTATATTATGCACCTAGGGTGAGAAGAGGGACTTTTCGACGAGTATTGAAAACGTACACAAGTAGAAAAAATCCCTCTTCCCCTTGGCGCATACGATATTTTTTATAACAAATGGATGATTTCAGATATATCTCGAATTACAGTCATGATTTCTGCCCATATTAGATTTAAAATAAAGGAAGCATGACTTATAGCAATTTTAAAGGTAACTTATGATAACTTACCATAAATTGTCCAAAATTCAAATTTAAACATTTTTACCAATTTCCGGAAATTTATGAAATTCTTAGTAATTTATGGTAATATTTCCGGATATTTATGATAACTTAAGACAAAATGCTTAAAATCATATCTAGAAGTGTTTATGAATTTGTGGAAATTTATGTAAATTTTCGGTAATTTTTGGTAATTTTACAGGTTTATATGGTAACTTAATATAAATAATCCAAAATTCAATTTTAATTATTTTTAGAAATTTCCAGAAATTTATAACATTTTTGGTAATTTATGGTAATATTATAGGTAATTTTTGTTATTATTATTATTATTATTATTATTATTATTATTATTATTATTATTACACCATTAAGCCATTTCCCTTTCGGGGTAGGCGTGACTCACTCGGTAGGGGAAAGGAGTAGTGTGTGGAAGGGATGGAGATTTTTCAGATTGATCCAGAATTCTCGTGCTGTTTAAGTAAATAACACGTTCGTTCCGCAACACTGCTCCGACCAAGGTTGCTGATCAATCTCTCTAGCAATCACCCCAAGCGAAGAACCTCACGAAGTCGTTATGTAAGGTTCCCCACTTGGGTCCATTAGTAGCCCTGGTCTTTGTTTCAGGCGTCATTCACTCTACTGATACTCTTTTTATTAACTATTTGCCGCCATACTTTCCTGTCCTGGCATACTTCTCTAGCTTCTTTTATGTCCACGCATTTTTTTATGCAGGCTCTCGTGTTTCTGTGACTTCTTATGTCTCTTCTAACTAGGGTCTCATTCACACATTCTAACCATTCTTTCCGCGGTCTACCACTGGGCACGCTGCCATTTACTTCACCTTGATACACTTGTTTCGTTAGTCGTTCATTTGGCATTCTCTCAACATGCCCGAACCATCTTAACCGATTTCTTTCCCATGTGTCTACTAGCGTCTCTTCTGCATCATATTCTTTTAGAATTATCTCGTTACTTACTTTGTCCATCAGGGTTTTCCCGCATATTATGCGCATGAATCTCATGTCAATTGCGTTAATTTTAATCTTATCTTTTTCTTGATAAGTCCATGTCTCGCTACTGTCTAGTACAGTCGGTACAAATATAGAATTATGTATTGCCATTTTAGCTTTATTTGATATATTTTTACTTCTGATAAGGGGACCTGCTCTACCAATAACCTTACCTTCATTTATTCGTCTATCTAATTCCTCATCTATCTTCCCGCCCCTAGTAAATAAGCTACCAAGGTATACGAACTTATCAACTTGTTCAAATCTCTCATTATTTAATAAAATATTGCATAGTGTTTTCTCACTCTTTCCTTCGCACACCATAGTTTTTGTTTTATTTGGGTTAATTTTGAGGCCCATGCTCTTCATGTTTGCATCTAGTTTATTCAACATTCTTTGTAGGTCTTCGATAGACTCTGCCATAACAACCTTATCATCTGCGAA
>NC_046662.1:84562810-84567365 GCF_010883055.1 Belonocnema kinseyi | reverse complement strand
TCTGAAAGCCTCTAGTATTCCGTCTGCATCATATACCATTTCCCCCCTACTATTTCTCATGTTGTCAATTTCTGTACTTTTGTTTCCTTTCATTTTTTTATAGAGTAGTTTCCTGCTTCCTTCAAAGTCGTTTTGTATTTTTATCTCTTCTGCTACTCTAATTGTATCTTTACTTTCTTTAACTAATCGTTTAAGTATCCTGTTTTCGCGTCTATAATCATTTCTACGTCTATTTCTTTCCTCATTGCTAAGACCTGCGATTTTAAAAGTTCTCTTGTACGCTTCTTTTTTTGCTTTTTGGGCAGCCTGAATTTCATCATTCCACCACGCATCACTAGAAATTCTTCCTACAACTGCGGTACCACACACTTCGATCGTACATCTAACAAGGATATCCCGTAACATTGTCCAGTCGCCCTATATATCTTTGTTTTTTATACGGTCCTCCCATGTTGCCCTATCTATGCTTTCAATTATGTTATTTTGGAAATCTATTTGCACACCCGGTTTCTGTAGGTTCTCAATTTTGATTCGCGTTTGTTTTGCTTTCTTGGTTCTCTTTTTTCTCCATCCCCGACCTAAGTTAGTTTTTGAGATCAGAAGGTAATGATCAGTATTGCATTCAGGACCCCTCATGACCCTGGTATCTTTGACTAACTCCCTTAGTCTTTCATCCGCAACAACAAAGTCAATTATACTGCGGCTATTTCCTTTAGACCAGGTATACATGTGGATCATTTTATGCCTAAACCAAGTATTTGTAATAAACAGACCCCTTTCTAAGCATAGACTAACTAATTTATCTCCGTTATAGTTTGTTCTTGGATCCCCAAAATTACCTAATACTCTTTCTGTATCCTGATTTTGGATGCCCACCCAACCGTTCATGTCTCCGAGTAGAATTATTCTTTCCCCATGTTTGCAAATGTTTATTGTATCATTTAAAGTGTCCCAGAAGGCGTCTTTTACTTCTCTAGGATCACTATCGACCGGCGCGTCGCATGCTATGATAAATAGTCTTCTGATTTCTACTTTCATTCCAGCCCACAGCAGTCTGGGAGACACGAAACCATGGTTTCCGAGATGCTGCTTTGCTCTTTCATTCAAAATCAGACCTACTCCTTGTTAACCATGTGATTCATAGTCTACTCCTGACCATATTTCAAATCCGCCTTTCAACACGCCGCTTTTTATGTCTTTGGTTTCACATCCCTTTTTCTTTGTTTCAGACACACATAAAATGTCTAGTTTCTTCACGTCCATAGTTTCACGCAATTCTTTTACCTTGAGATCATTTAATCTCCTAGCATTCCGAACACCCAGTCTCCATTCGTCGCCTGAAACATGACCTTTAGATTTTCCGTGTGCATGCCTTTTGTCATTAAAAGTTCCAGTCCTTTCCAAGTCTATTTTGTAGTTTGTATTATTCATTTTTTAGATAATACGCCCAACTAACACCTTTATGCAATAAGTTTATTTTCTGAGTCGAAATCATGTCAAAGTTAAGTATCAAATCGTCATATGGTGGAGATTGTAGTTCTAACGTCAGTCTTGGGTTCGTGTTTTTGTTTTCATGCTGAGAAGGTCACCAGCCTTCAGCAGCGTTGTGATATATGGGAGTTAGGTCTATATCTTTGAATTTACAACAAAAAGCGAGTTACCACCCCCCCCCTTGGTTCAAAATCTCGACGTTATTTTTAGTTTGTAGGTTTAAAATTTCTTTTTTTCTTTTTTTATCGTAAAATTATAATGAATTGCTATGAATTACTTATCTTTAAGTACGTTTCCGGATTTTCTAGTAACTGCATATCGAAGCACAGTTTTAAGAAAGTGCATTTATACCAAATTAAAACTACGTCATATCCGAAAGTCGTTAAAGTCATCTTGTTTAAGGTTCTCCGAAAACACATATTGAAAGTCAAGAAATTTCAATTCCAAATGTGCAAATTTGAAGAAATATAAAATGTAAATCCACAAAAAATAAAAAAACCAAAAAAGACAAATTTTCAGGAAATATTCAAATCTGAATCAAAGCCAAAAACAGGTATTTTCGATAAAACAGTTGAATTTTTAACAATATAGATAGATTTTCACTTTAAAAGAAAATGTCAACCAATCAAAACAGATCAATTTTCAACCAAACATTTACAACCCTAATCAACAGAATTGATTTTCTACCGAATAAAAAGAATTTTTAAACGAAAAGGATGAAATGTTAAATTGAGATAAATTACCGAACATTCAATTTTAAAGTTTTTTTAATTTCCGGAAATTTATGAAATTTTTGGTAATATTACAGGCAATTTATGCGTAAATTACCCAAAATTCAATTTTGAAATTTTTATAAATTTCCAGAAATTTATAGAAATTTTCGGTCTTTTATGGTAATGTGACCAGTTATATATGGTAACTTTCCAGGAATTAATGCAACATTCTATTATCTGCAACCAAAATTTCCTTAGAGTTTTTACGGTAAGTGGGCTGAGCATCGTATATTGCAAGATCATAGATGTATAACTTTCATTAATCACCTCTGACGTCACTTTTCACTCCCTAGGGAGCAAAAAGTAGAGCTTTAGACCTGCTTCATAGACTTTAAAAAGGAATGAAATCATGCATGTGTCATAAAAATAATTTTTTTAACCAAATAGTTGAATTTTCGACCCACCAGATGAATTTTCTAACAAAACAGACCAATTTTCAACAAAATACATAAATTTCTAACTAAAAAAGAAAATAGATCAATTTGCAACTTAAGAAATGAATTTTTAACCAAAAAGATTATGTTTCTATTAATGAGATTACTTTCTTACCAAAAAGACAAATTTTCACCTAAAACGCATAAGCTTTTAACTATCTATCTATCTACACACCTCCGAGACGTAGGCATAGGCAAGAATTAATACCATTACACGTGACCGTGTAATACCAAACCCCCAGCAGTCCCTTGAGACCTCTCCTTTCCCTCAGTACGGGTTTATCATTCGAATGCCTGATTTCTTACCTTCTAGTTATTGACAACACTAGTCTTCCTAAAACTATTTAATTGATACATGTGATAAACTCGCTACTAGAGACCCCAGTAAGGAAAAATGGTGTTATTTTTCTATTCATAGAAGACTGGAAAGAAAATTAAGTTTTCTTTTATTGAAGAGATAAAATTATATGGTATTTTGAGGTAAAGGATTGTGACAATCCCTACAGGGATTGTGACGTTTCGTGAACAACTTCTATTTCATATTCATTTTCAGCAAAAATTGAATAGTTAAATTTTGATTTAAAAAAATTAATCTTCAACAAAAAATATTTATTCAACTTAAATTTTCAAGAAAAAAAACGAATTTTCACGCAAAATGATGAATTAGTCACCGAGAAGATCAACATTCTACAACAAGAGACCAATTTTGAACATGGTAGAGAACTTATAACTAAAGAAGATTAATTTTTAACCAAACAAGAAAAAGCTAAATTTTTAGTTTAGGAAATTAATTTTTAACCAAAATGAAAGAATTTTTAACAAAAACGTTACATTATGCACAATAGGAAAGGATTTTAAACTAAAGTGATGGATCATAAACAACAAAATAATTTTTAACAAAGTAGTTCCACTTTCAACTAAGTGCTTGAATTTTCAACCAAAAAAATATAATTTCTGAACGATAGATATAATAGTTAATATTTCAAATTTAAAAAAAAAATAGTTGAACCTCAACTAAAGCAGATTCATTTTCACCTAAACAACTATGATTTTTACATACACAAAAATGCAATTTCTACCGAAAATAGATGAATTTTTAATTCCCAAACGACGAATTTTCAAACAGAAATAATGACTTCTTAAAACAATTGTTGAATTTTTAACAAAATAATAAAATTACTTAAACTTCAGTTTATTGAAAATCCCCTGACACTGTCAGGTTTTCCCTGACATTCCCTAACCAGTTTTAAATTTCATTTCTTTGCCTGACATTCTTGAACTCCCTGTCCTGTAGCAAACCTTTTATATCTTCGGTTTTAAACGAAAGTAATAGTTTTCATTTAACTTTAATTTACAAAGTCGCAGCTCATGGCACATCCTAAGGGACAGTACGAAAACCGGGCAATATTAAACACACATTTCAAGCAGTGCTGAATTTTTAAATAAAAATATTAAATAATGAAAAGTAAAGTATGTGCAGTGAACCCCTGATTTTGTGATGATTTTGGGGCTGACGGGGGCCCTAAATCTAGGAACTCCGAACGTAGACAGAGTCGTATCAATCCGAATAAAAATGCTTCGACTTGATTTTAACTTGAATTGTCCACAATTAAGACATGCTGAAGACGGAAAGGTCGAGTTGAGTATGTCTCAGTTTTGAGACGGGGCCAGGCATCAATTCATGTCTCGAAGACAAGTTTCTATGTCTTGAAGATATACATTTACCTCTTGAGTCGAATTTTTGTGACTCCCAACACGTGCGGTTTATAAATTCGAGCGAATACCTACCATAACAAAAAGGGTAATTCTAATAGTCATAAAAGCTAATCTTTCTTAATGGTTAAACAATCTTGTATA
>NC_046662.1:84560404-84562710 GCF_010883055.1 Belonocnema kinseyi | reverse complement strand
TCCAGGGGTGGTACCGAAGGAATTAACCCCCAAGCGGAGGTGTGAAAACCGTGCCGAAAGCTGAATGGCACCTGGGTGAGGTGTCTAGAACGGTGACTCTGGTGTACCGGGCGACCTCTCAGAGTACGTAGCCTTATCCTTGCATGCGGGGCTCTACAAGGATGGACGAAACCCTTTCCCTAGCTTCTTGTGGGAACAACAATGACAACACTAAACATAGTTGTAGTAAGTGCGGTTCAAAACAACAGAACGCGCAGGGCTCCCGACAATCGGTCGGCCAACAATGCCGACCAATCTAGAGCTGGAGGAGCCAATGAAAATGGATTCAATGTGATAGATCGGCGGGATCTCGCGACCTTTGGGTGGACGGAGCGACTGAATCACGACTTTCTGGAGTGCTACGATGCGAGTGCGGCCCCTGAACGGGGTTACATAGCACGGCTGCATGCTCTGTGATGCGAGAAACTGCACTTTTCGCAGCAACGTCTGCGAAACCATGCTGAACTACTCCGAAAAAGGGGCAATGTAAGCGGAACGCCTACTCTACCACAGCTAGAACAAGCCGGCAACAGAGAAAGAAAGGCGACACTAAGACCAACCGCGGGCAGGCATCCAATAGAGGAAGAGCGATGCTTTACGACCCGGAGAAACATCAACACCAAGGTTTCTCTCAAGCCTAAAGATCTGGCTGAAATGGATGACGAGCTTCGTGGACATTTTTCCGGAGAATCTGACCTGTGGACTATCAATTATTGTGTCAGCTGGTGCCGAAAATTCGATAACGAACATGGTTCGCTTCTCGAAATCAAGAAGATTCATGTCAGGCCTCGAGTGAGCAACAGAAACAATTGTCGAGAATATAAACTTCCAGTATATGCGGCACTTCCGATTCTCGACAATTGACTCAATTTCCCTAGGAGCATTTAGAGGAGCGATATTAAGGTTAATGCCGTAAGAGTGACAGAGGTGGTAATAACGCACTCTTAGTGCCGCATTGTGCCTTTGAATGTAGGTCGTTCCCGCGTAAGTTGTACAACTAGATAGTATGTGAGCTAAATAGTCGGGGTGTGCATGGCACGCCCTGCAGCTATCATCGGGAATGTCTTGGCTCAAAATGTGGCGATGGTATGTTAAGGTGGAAATAAAACCGTCTTGGCATGCAAAGATGAAACCCTACGTACCAGACTTTAATCCGGGAGATTTAAGGAAAGCAAACGCTAGGTCTCAAGACATTGACTGATCCTTCACATTTCTGTGGAAGATACCGTGCATCCTCTTATCGAGGAGCTGTTCACGAAAGTTTTTCTCTTGTGCTTTCTTAATCCGGGCTTTCAGGAGTGAGTACTCGAGATAGATAAGATTTGATGCATTTTGCTCAACTCTAATACTGCAGTCAAGTCCGAGTGTTTCAGCAGCCTCCTCCGCTGCTTTGTACAGAAACGCTCCTTTGCCCACTTTTTCGTGATTCCTGGCCATTTTAAGAAGAAGGTCTCTTCCATTTGCAACTCTGTACCCAGCATAAACCTATTGTGAAGACATTCAAGACTCAATATTCCGCGACCCCCTTGACGGCGTGAGATGTACTGTCGCGGAACGGAAGACTTAAGATGCATGCTTTTGTTCATGTGCATAACCTTTCTTGTCCCGATATCAAGGGATCTGAGCTCGTTCTTCGTTCATGGAACTACTACAAATGAATAGAGTAGTAACGGGATGGCAAGCATGTTCGTTGCAGATACTTTGTTCTTCGCTGACAGTTCGGAAGACCAAATCTGTCGGATGAGACGTTTGTATCTGCTTCGGAGAGTATCCTTTATAGATGTCACATCCTGAATGCGGCTCTGTGGCACGCCCAGGTATGTATAAGTCCCTCCAGCGCAAAGGTGTCGGTATGGCGCTTCATTCAATGAGCTCAGGATCTTCAAGCATGCCATTAAGTTTCCCTCGCTTCAAATAAACCTTGGCGCATTTGTCTAACCCAAATTCCATTCCAATTTCTTTAGTACATCGTTCGACAATCCCCAGAGCTAGATGCAGTTGCTCTCTGTTTTTAGCATAGATCTTAAGATCGTCCACGTAAAATACGTGAGTGACCTTGTACTTTCGATCTGCAGGTTTGCCGCACAAGAACCCGTCGGAATGGCGAAGTGCTAGAGATAGTGGCAATAATGTAAGGCAGAATAGGAGCGGGCTCATGGTGTCGTCCTGAAAGACACCTCTCTGAAAGGTGACCTTGTTAGTTTTCACACGATTTTTTCCAGATGAGATAGTAAATCTGGTTTTCCAAAGCGGCATCAATCTCTCTA
>NC_046662.1:84550129-84560304 GCF_010883055.1 Belonocnema kinseyi | reverse complement strand
AATGACTTAAAATTCGTGATCAGCGACCTCAAAAACCCCCAGTAAAGTATTTTCAATGTTTATAAATCGGTTTAAAATCGTAAAACTTGATTTTAATGTCATGTCATGTCATTCAGCGTCGGAAAATACATAAGAATATATAGGTCTGGTCAATTGCACAGACACTTTTGTTTTTTTTGTGGGCCTTGTAATCAATCCAGGTTATTGATAGGTCACGCTGGTAGAATGCTGCATCTTTGCAGACACATCTATCGATGAGCATGTTCTCCCGATATTCGGCTACGCCTTTCTTTGAGCCTCGTTGTTAATACATTTCTTGCCACACAGGTTCAATTGCCCGAACAATCCTATCATTTAGGATAGCTGTGAATATCTTATAAAGTGTGTTCAGACAAATTATTGGCCTGTAATTCTTCGGGTCAGCTAAGTTGCCTATTTTCGGCAGGAGTATTATGCGCCCTTCTACCAACCACTCCGGAATCGGCTCTTCTGACTTTAAATATGAGGTGAAAATACGGGCCAAATGCTGATGGGTTAAAGGAAACTTCTTCCAACAGTCTTGGAAGAATCGAGATGGGTCAGAGAGAAACTGTTGATTTTCTCTGACCCACCTCTCCCTCCGCTCTAGACTTCTCTTAGCGTCAGATAGTATCCGTATTCTCTCAACAATATGCTTCCTGGTGGTCAGCAGCTTTGACTTGTTAAGTGTGTGATAACGGGTCCGGAGTTCGCGCGCGAACTTTCGCACCTTGGCGGTAAAATTCCTGCCAGATGTGATGTAGTCAATCACACACTGAATGCGGGACGCGTACTGTCTTGCCCAGCCTATCTTTATGGCAAGTTGAGGCATTCGCCTTTTGGTCTTATGATTAACCGTTGGTTTTGTTTTACGGTTCGCATCGGCCAAAGCTCTCGCTGCATCATACACACAATAATTGATGGCCCAGAGGTCGGATTCTCCGGAAAAATGTCCACGAAGCTCGTCATCCATTTTAGCCGGATCTTTAGCCTTGAAAGAAATCTTAGTGTTGATGTTTCTCCGGGTCGTAAAGCATCGCTCTTCGTCGATTGGATGCCTGCCCGCGGTTGGTCTTAGTGTCGCCTCTCTTTCTCTGTTGCCGGCTTGTTCTAGCTGTGGTAGAGTAGGCGTTCCGCTTACATAGCCCCTTTTACGGAGTAGTTAAGCATGGTTTCGCACACGTTGCTGCGAAAAGTGCGATAGCTCCGGGTGTTTCTCGCACCACAGAGCATGCAGCCGTGCCACGTAACCCCGTTCAGGGACCACGCTCGCATCGTAGCACTCTAGCAAGTCGTGATTCAGACGCTCCGTCCATCCAAAGGTCGCGAGATCCCGCCGATCCATCGCATTGAATCCATTTTCATTGGCTCCCCCAGCTCTAGATTGGTCGGCATTGTTGGTCGGCATTGTTGGCCGACCGATTGTCGGGAGCCCTGTGCGTTCTGTTGTTTTGAGCCGCACTTACTACAACTATGTTTGGTGTTGTCATTTTTGTTCCCACGAGAACCATTCAGCTTTAGGCGCGGTTTTCACACCTCCGCTTGGGGGTTAATTCCTTCGGGACCACCCCTGGATAATTGTCATATATATATTAAATCAACTTATTTACGGATTGTTATTTGTATTATACTTGTTTGACGATGATACCGAAAATGTTGTTTGTTCTTACGTATTTCTAACAGCTTAGGAAATCCTTTTAGAAAGTTACAATTTTTATTTTTCTGAAGAAAATTTTTAAGGGTTATACTCGTTCAGATCTACCGATTCTGAAATTTTCAATTAAAAATAACTAATTTAATAATTACAAATTTTTCATTCATCAATTTTAATCTCATTCATGAGCCAAAAAAGGTTCGATAATCTCAGCCAAGACAAGGCTCGTCTTGAGTCAAGTAAACGTCGTCTTAGCCAAGACAAGGCTCGACTTAAGACAAGTAAACGCCGATTTACCTGTCGTGACCAGAAAGCAATGTCTTGGACACGAACTCAAGACATAAACAAGTCGAACTCAAGTCGAAGCATTTTTACTCGGGAACCGTTTCCGCTGGATTTTACTGCGTGATAAAATATATTTCGAAAATTATTTTTGTAATACGGACACAAGGGTAAACCAAATATTTAACGGAAATGAGGAAGAAGGTTAGCTGTTACACGTTAAACTGAATGTGTTTCCTGATTACGTATTTTAAGCGTTTGCGGGCCGTTGGAAATCTCGTTAAAAAAAGAGCTTTCTTTTAAATAACCGGTCAAAATTCTCTCTTGCTCTCTCGCTTGATTAAACCATTTAAAGATAGCAGCACCCAAAAGAACGGTACTTTTTTACAGCTATGCATGCATAAGCAAAACATTTTAAGTAGGAAGCACACGCGTTTTTCTAAATGACGCGTTTCTCTCTCACTCTGTCTATCCAATAATTCTTCTTTATTTTCTTTGTTGAAACGTAGAACCTGTTGGGTACAGCTATACGACAGCGCCACAAATTTGGAACAATTCGGAAGAAATTTGCATTTCAATTAAATATTAACAAGGAATCTTATAGTGAATAATTAATTTTAGACCGTAGTATAACATTTTTGAAGAAAAACAATGAATTAATAGTTACTGTTATAATCCAATCAGTTCCATTCAGTGATTCGAACAAAGGCTCGAAGCAATACTGAGTACTGGTCCCATCGACTACAGCAGACATCGGAGACCCACTGCTGGTCGACGCGAGTTCGCTATTGTGCTTATTCGCTATGTAAACGCATGTGCTTCCCGCTTCCAGTGAACTAAGGCATGATCATGGCGCAGTTACACAGATAGACCATTAGCATACAGCGCCTTACCGCAACGCTCCTGTTTTGTCATGCCTGAGTGAATACCGCACCCCCCCCCCTCCGCAGCTCCTTTCACCCATAACCAAGGCGCTGCGTCAATCCTCGGAACGCCTAAATTAAAGGGCACTAAATCAGGAGTTCACTGTATTTATATAAGTATTTGCACTAATAACTGAATTATAGTTACTGAATTATTACGCAAAATATCGTAAAGACATTTCAGGAAATGCTGATTACCGCATTTCTTGGCCCTATTCGTAAATGATAAATTTAAGGACCTTTTTTTAGCGTTACATTAAGAAACAAAAATAAACTATTACGCAAAACGTAGTACAATGATGAAGTATTCAAATTTCCTCAGAATGTACCCAGGGTCACTCTATTCTTCGAAACGTTTTTTACAATTTTATTGAATATTATTTAGAAAATTGTTTAATTAAAAACGTAATTCGCTAATAATAATTTTAACTATTATTTGTAAATAAAATAATTTCCAAAAAACGTGACAAATATAACTGTGAAGAACCTTTCAAGGAATAGAATTAGCTATTTAAAATGAAAATTGGATAGAAATTTTCTTACAATAATCTATCAGGGTGTATACTAATTTTTGTCCAACAAATTCATGGTTATTTCCGGTTTTTTCTTGGTTATAAATATAAAATCCACTCTTCCTAGAAGCATAAATATAACGCATTTAACATAAAGTTTCTCTATGTGTATTTTTATATAATGTGATATCTTATAATATTTAAAAATGTATTTTTTGTTGTTGTGATTTATTATATCGAATATGGTGCCAGTTAATTATTCAAACATTTTTTTAACACATTGTATGTTAAATATAGTAAAATTTCGATGTCGCAAGTATCTGCGTAGATTTCATTAAATTTTTTTAATTTCATTGTTTTTTATAAACGTATCTTTGGTTAATTATGTTTGGTATTTTAATTGGTAAATAACTCTTAGATATACTTTTTAATGGCTTTGGTATAAGCGATTAATGAATTATTAATTGTTAACCAGGAATCACAACAAAAACTCATTTTAATCTTTTATTATGACAGTTAATTATAATTAGATGGGCGTATAAAATTGAGAATTCACTTAGTGTGAAAATGAATAATGTTTATAATTTTTTCGTAATAACTCTTCAATAATTAATAAATAATTAATCGATAGTTAAAAATAAATTTGAAACTATACCTTAATTTTCCTGTTTGAAGTTTTCGAAAATCTACATTCCTTTTTAGATTTTTTTGAATCTTTGCAAGTTTTAAATCATTTTTGAATCTTTTAAAAACTTCTAAATATCTTATTAACTTCCTCAAATTTTTTCTAAAAATTTGTCATCTTGCAAAATCGAAACATGTTGCTTTAAAATCTTTTATATTGTTTTTAGAAATTTTAGGAAATAATTTCAAACATTAAAAAATAGTTTTAAATTTTCTCTTAAAACCTTTCGAAATTCCTAAAACCTTTCTAAATTTTGTTTCGTTATCTTCAAAACTTTAAATTTTCTTTTAAATTTTCTTTTAAATTATTTTCAAATGTTTTCAAATTTTCAATTTCTACAAACTAGTCCAATTTTTTATCCCGCAAATATTAATTTCTAACAAAACAGTTAATTTCAAACTAACTAGTTAAACTGTATACGCAAAAAAGACGACTTTTCAAACATCTTTCAAACGGACTTAAGTTATTTCTAAAATTTGGAAAAATCTTTAAAAATAATAAAAATGCGTTAAAATCATCGAAATTTTTTCGACATCCACTGAATTCTTTTGAAAACTTCATTCAAAAATAATTCTTCAAAAAATAAAATCATTTTTAGTTTTTTGAAGAATATTAAGAATTTTTTTCTCTTGAAACCTTCTAAAGATACTCAAAAACTTTAAAAAATTATTTTTCAAAATAATTTCAAATTTTAAATTTATTTTGATTATTTTTAAAGCTTATAAACCTTCTCAATATCTTTTAAATGATTCAAATTTTTTACCAGTTCTGAAGAATTTTGCATAAATTTATAAACCTTCTAGGATATCTTTTAAAATAATTGTAATTTTTTCTAAAACTTGTAGAACATTCTTCACAACCATGAAAAATGCCTTAAAATCTTCCGGATTTTTTTAATGAATTTGGAAATCTTTTGAAATGTTTCACAATATTCTCTTAAGATTATTATTTTTTTAACTAAAAATCATTTTCAAGTTCTCCATAAATCTTGAGCAGATTTTTGTATTTTCTTAAAACCTTTCATAATTCTCAGTTACAAAAACTTTTTTCTTAAAACCTTTCATAATGCTCATTTTCAAAAACGTTCAATGTGATTCTCGGCTCGAATTTGTATTTCCAGTTAATGTTAGATTTTTGCCGGTTTGATTATAATTCCCGGTTTTCCTGGTCAGTTAAGGATTAAATCATTTTTAACCTGAATATACACCTAGAAAATCCTTTACAAAATTGATTACTTTCCAGTGAGCGTTTGACAAATCAAATCTTCACCTTGTCAATTTTGTTTAGAAATGAATCTAAGTTAACGGAAGTCAGCGGTCTATAAAATTACTAGCATGCATTATCCCTTTCGATAATTAATACATAACTGATTTGACTTTCAAATGTTTGCCTACATAATTTCAAGGAAAAGAGAATGATTATCGACCTAAAAAAACCTCATCTTCATGTACTTCAATATTTTCAACCTCTCTTTAGTTTGTGAGCAAATTTTTATTTCATAACTTCTACTCTATTATAATTTTAAATTATTTATTTCAGAATACCAAATTTTAAATTTGTCATCATTTTGATATCACCTATTAAATTACCATTTAAAAATCGAAATTCCGAAATATACAATTTTGGAAAATTATGTAATTTAGATTCGATCAAGTAAAAATTAGACAGAAAGAGATTCAGAAATATACAAATTATGACGAATCTTTATTCAGCAAAATAGAAAATAGGTAAAGTGAAAATTCGGATAAGTGAAAATAAAATTGATAAAATATTTATAGGTGCCCCAAATTATATACTTGTTCATGTAAAATTAGGATCTTTGGACTTTTAAACGATTCGTTGATTATTCGCGTAATAAAAAAGAATATTTTTATTAAGGCATGCTTCTATTAAATACTATGGACCTAAGAACCTAAAATCGTTCGGTTTTGAGAAAATTCATTTGGAATTATGTTTCTCAATGGTATTTTGTTAATGTATTAAAACTTCTATTTTAGAAGAATTTTAAATTCTTCACATTTAAAGTTTGTCTAATCTTTAAGACTGACTCTACGATTTCGAATATTCTATTTTAAAATTTAATCTGACTTTGAATGCTTCAAAATTTAACTTATTGAAGTTGGAAAGTTACCAATTGGCAATACTGAAAATGTTAATAAAAATGTTGATACAATTCAAAAAAATGTAGTGAAAGTGTAGTAAAAATTTTAGTGTTGCAATAATTTTATAATCGCTTTGACATTAATCTTCCTTGAAATTATTATGATTAACGAAAAATGAAAATGTAAGATTTTCTTGTTTTTTTTTTAAACAAAAAATGTATGTTATACTATGATCTTCATTTTCATTTTCTCGAAATCCATAAAATTTTTATCTTAAAATTCTCAGAAAATTTTACCAGAGGCGGCTAAGTTTCTTACATCAAACTTTTTTATCCGCATTCCGATACCTAATCTCTTCTGTACATGTATTTCTTTTTCTTTTAACTGAATATTGCATTTTTTTTAAAACAATCCACAGGCGAACCTCCGCGAATTTTTGGTAATTCACTTTGAGATTGTCAACTTGTACAACTATTTTCTCAAACTGGGGTAACTTTTTTCAAATCAATATTTATGGCCTAAGTTCAGCAACACTTCAGCTTTTCGAAGTAGACTTTTGTTTAATTTTTAAATAGGTATTTCAATTTTATAGTGTTCTTTATCGCTCGTCTGAACATTTGCTAAAAACCTGATTTTTTTTCTCCGTAGTTTTTTTTTGCTTCTGAAAAACCTGCTACCTTTTGCTATTTAATTATTAACAGTCTTGTCAATTATTTTCTAATGCGTTTTTATTGCTGGAAAACCCCCTACTTTTTCGAGTATCAAACGTTGCCTACAAAATCTCAATTTTAAAGATCCCTGCCTTTTCCTGATAAATTTGTCATTTTCCCTAACAGTTATACATTTTTCTTTTTAGTATAGTAACACTTTTAGTGGCATCACTCAGACTTTCCAGAAACTGTTGAGTTTTCAAGCTAAAACGACACCTAGAAAGATGAAGTTCCAACTAAATGATCAAGTTTTCCAAAAACCAAGATTAAACTTGAAGATTAAATTAAAGATTAAACCAATAATTTGAATCTTCAAGCCCAAAAACCGATTTTTTTAGAAGGTTATTACGTTTGTAATCCAGAACTTTTCTACTAAAAAAATACGATTTTTTATAAAACAGTTGACTTCGTGACCAAAAAAAGACTTTTTATGAAAATATTTGAATTTTCTATAAAATAATTGAGTTTTGCACAAAATAATTGTATTTTCAACATATAAACTTGTATGTATACACAACTGAATAGTAATTTTAACTAAAAAAATAAATATACAAAAACAAAAAATGAATTATTAACAAAGGATCTCATGTTTTAACCAAATAGTTGAATTTTCAAGCAAAAAATTAATTTTTAAGAAATAATTTGATAGCTGACATTTCAACCAAAAAAGATTAATCCTCAAAGTTAAATATAATAGTTGATTTTCTAGCCAAACACAAGTATTAATTAAAAATCAAAAAACAGTTAAATTAAATTCAAAAGACTAACTTTAAACAAAATAGTTGCATTTTCAACCAAGAAAGATTTTTTATTTGGAGAAAAAAATGTTCAATCAAATTGTTGAACTTTTAAGCCAAAAGGGCTGATAAGGATATTAGTTAAATTTTCAATCTGAAAATATGAATTTTTAATCAAAATCAACTACAAGTATGAAATTTTCAACCAAAAATAGAACAGTTACATTTTGAGTTAAAAAATTACTTTTTAACAAAAGAAAAAAACGAATAGTTAACGTAATAGTTGAACTTTCAACCAATACAAATAATGTTAAAGAAAGTGATTCAAGTTTTAACCATGTAATTTATTTTTCAATCAAAAAGGTGAATTCTTAATAGAAAATTGGATAGTCGAATTTTTAACACAAAACGAACAATTTTCAACTAAAAATTGAATACTTATACATTTTCAGTTAAAAAAAGTAATTTAAATAGTGAATAAATAAATAAAATTCAAACAAAAAAGTTAATTCTTTAATCATTAACATTATAACATTAAAAGGACGAATTTTTAACAATATATATGAATTTTCAACTAAATAGTAGATTTTCTAGATAAGACAGATGAATTTTAAACAAACATATAATAGCAGAGTTTTTAACGAGGTTTTTAATTAACAAGAATGAACTTTCAACTAAAACTAGTTGAACTTTCAAGGAAAAATAGGACTTCTTAACAAAATAGTTGCATTTTAAACAATATAATTGAATTTTCTACCATAATACAAATTTTAACAAAAAAAAGGTCATCTGAATTCAAAATACAATAGTAAACTTTTCAAACATTAATAATTAGTTTACAACCAAAAATAGTTCGATTTTCTTATTAGATTCTATTCAGTCAGTTCGCATTTAAGCTAAAAAACGCGGAAAAGGGTATGTTTCTTGAAAACAGTAGAAAGAAGAGGAATTATTTTAAAATGGAGAAAAGATGGGAATGAAGGAAAGAGTGTGAAGTCTGAACCACAGTCATCAGAATTTTATAAACTTTAACTTCAGTTTATCGAAAATTCCCTGACTGGTACCGTTAACTGGGATATTAAGGATCACCTGCAGAAATTTAACTTTTCTACTTATATCCAGATATACTTGAAAATAAAACAAAGATTTCCATATGGTTTGGAACCAAGAAAATAAATTTTTTATTGCTTTTATCAAGGAACAAAAATATTATTTCATAATTACCCAATCGGGAGTGTAATTATGGATCAAACTTTGGTTATTATTAACTTCGAAGGAGAATTTTTTTAAAATGACACTTGCAGGATGTCGTTAGAAGGTTCTTAGGAACAGTTGTAAAGAACAAAATTTACATTTTCTTATTTTTGGCGAAACCCCGATCTGAAAAGGTCGCGAATTTGATACATTATTGCCCCGGTGGACAGTATTATTTTTTTAGATTTCCTAGATTTAAAATTTTTAATCGACCGTAGTGTAGACCTGAAACTCATGATAATTATAAGCAAAGCTAAACCATCGAAGTTGGATCTCTCCATCTGAAAAGCACGAAAAGTGCATCAATTGAATAGATTCTTAATTGGTACTGCCGATGATTTATTTTCGTATCTGACGTGTGTGACCGATATGGAACAGATTGGCAACAGATGTTTAGAGTTGGTATGCCTGCTATGCGGAGATCATAAGTTGAACGTTAATAAGGATCAATCGATAACGATCAGGTTAACGGCTTGGGAGCGCAAAATTGCTAGACCGATGCGATCTTGCGTCGCAAGTCTCGGATATCGAGAGGTCAAATACAATGTCCAGGGTTGTCTTTGAACTATTGGAACTTACACATTCTGCAAGACACTATCAAGAAATACTTCCGGTCAAATTCGCAAGATATCATAGAATTGGAAGCCCAACCATCTCATGATCAATATCATTTCAAATTAGGCACAATTTGAAAAAAAGGCTAGGTCATGGTATCCGAATGATTTTTTATGTGAATATGAGTGATTCTCCGTATAACGTAAAATTCGATGCCTCTAATATTTAAAAAATTGGGTTTTATTTATAGGGATGAATCCTGTAAAAGAAAACGTGTAACCTCCATCTTGATTCTGTTCTATTTTTAGTATCAATTTACTTTATATTGTCTCGCTTGAAATCAGTTTTTCTAGCTTTGCGCAAGATCATCTATCAAGAGCAAGATTCATCAAGTCGACAATTTAAAATGACGGCATTCAATTAGGCACAGATTTCAAAAGTCAAAATTGATTCATTAATTATAAAGAAATTCATGCTATAATTAAAAAATTGAAACGAACTATAATTGTTTTTAAATCGAGCTGCGAGGTCTATGCGGAAACTATCCGACGTTGTGCTCTAACTTTATACCTTATTTGTTCTACAGTCCAAAGCAGATTTTTTCCATTCAGGGGGAACCTCTGTGAGAATCCTTACTAAGTGACGCGGATCTGTGAATCTTTAGTCGACTAGTGTATCCAGTTGCGTGAGCGCCTTACTACGTACGTGTTGTATTTCAGGATGACGGACAAGCCCGCAACAAT